>NC_137798.1:70252219-70492219 GCF_963383645.1 Muscardinus avellanarius
TCCACGTTCCACTGCCTCCCGACAGTGCCAGGCTGCGGACTAAGCTTTTAACACATGGGACTTTGCGGGACATCCCAGGTCCAAAGTATGGCGCATACCTATATATGCTATAGTGTTTTTCACTTTGAATTTTTCATTTAATAGATTTTGGAAATAAGTTTGGAAAGCTCTTCTTCAGTCTTTTTTAAATACGATTTCAGCCAAACACAAACAATTTATTTAGCTAATTTTCTATGTTTAAGTATTTAAGATATTAATTTTTGCAACTGCAAATAATGTTGCATGAACAAACTATTGCATGCATATTTTTAAACTGTTGGAGATGCATCTTCATGACATATTCCTACAAGTGTGGCTACAGGGTCATATCCCTAGCCTTTTATTATTTTAAGACCAGTCTGGTTGTGCTGCCCAGGCTGGCCTCAAACTTGAGAACTTCCTTTCTCAACCTTTCTAGTAACTGGAATCGGGGTGCACCATCATACCTGGCTGCATTGAAATTATTTCTTGATGGAATTTTTCTGAGTTTAATTGTGGATAATAATAGTATCTAGCTCATAGGGAGAGATGAGGCGGCTTAATGAGATGATGTTAAGTCTTTTCAGCAGTTTGTTCAATATATGGCAAAGGATTGATAAATGTTAGGTATATATTACAATTTATATCTGTATCTTTCCCCAAAACTTAGTATACTTCCCAACCACAGAGTCTGAGTCAACTAAATTTCTACGTAGAGAAATTTTCTGTGGGGAACAATGCACGATGTAGTTAAGGGGTCAGGCACTGTGATGAAGCAGACATGTGCTAGAATGTCTTTTGGCATGCTTTAATTAACCGCTCAGGGTTTCACTTTTGTCGCCTTGAGATATAGTGGTATTCGTGTCCACTTCATTCAGCTAGTGTGCGAAGTAACCATTAGATATAGTAGCATAATATGAAGTGAGTTAGACCTCAGAAGGAAGAATAGTAAGGCAAAAGAAAGGTGTTCCATGAGAGGATATAACATTGTTTTACATGTTTTCTGTTGCTTTAACACAATAACGAGACTAGGGATTTTAGTTAGCTTTTTGTTGCTATGACCAAAATATCTGACAAGCACACCTTAGAGGAAGGAAGGTTTATATAGCGCTTACGAGGCTACAGAGGCCAACCCACGGTCAGCCAGCTCGCGGTGGCAGGACAGCTAGGCTCTCGGGAATGGCGGAGGAAGAGGAAAACCCATGCTCGGCTCAGGGTGGCCAGGAAGCGGAGAAAGCAAAGAGGAGTAGACTAGGGACATTCATGGTCTCCAAGACCATGCGGCCAGAGACCCAGCATGCCTCTGAACTTTCCTGCACTGGGAACATGCACCCAATACAAGCAAACCCAAATGATAACACTGGATAATTTATAAAGAGTAGAGGTTTGTTTAGCTCATGTTCTGGAGGTGAGAAGTCCAAGACCAGGTGGCTGCGTCTGGCAAGGGTCCTGTGCTACATCCTAACAGGGCAGGAAAGAGGAGGGCTGGTGGGCGTGTACAGAAGAAACAGGGCTGAGGGCTGGGCTCACTTTGTGACAACTCACTCTTGAGTAACTACCCCAGTCCCATGAGAACCACGCTGATACCTCTTAACCACCTACACCACTCTTAAAAGTCCACCACGTCTCAGTGCTGGTACATTTGGGGACCCAATGTCAATATGAGCTTTGTAGGGCAGAGAGCATATTCAAACCATAGTCCTGACCCATACGAGGACCTCACTCGACAGGGATAAGTCATCTCTTCACCCCTCTTCTCTCCTCCCAGAAACAGAACTGATGTCTCCTAACAGTTCAAGGACCTGGCGTGGGACGATGGGCGAAGCAGGGAGCCTGGAGATCTGGATCCTAGTACTGTTCCTTCTGTGAGCAGCTGCTTGGCTAGCTCACTCTGTCACTAGATCAGTGGCTTTCAAAGTTTTAACCACATCCTGAAATAAATACTGCACTTTACACCATGGTCGAATACTTAGGTATTTATATACATAAGTGAACAAGTGTCATGGTATACTTGACATACTCATCCTTATGTATTAGTTTTCTGTTGCTGTGCATAAATGACCACAAATGCACCCGTTAAAAGCCACACACGTTGACTCACAGCTTTCAGAAGTCAAGGTTCCAGGCACAGCCTAGTAGATGCTCTACTCAGAGTGGCACAGGCTGCAATGGAGGTGTCTTCCTGTGACCAAGGTCTCATCCAAGGCCCAGGGTTCTCTTCCATCTTATGTAGCTGTTGCTAGAATCCATTTTCTTGCAATTGTAGAATTCATGGCAATTCGATTCTTCTTCAAAGCCAACAGGTGAATCTGTTAAAGTATTTTTCTGATTAGGCCAGACCCACCCAAGATACGCTCTCTTTTGATTATCTCAAAGTCAGTTGGTCATGGGTCTTAATTATGTCCTGAAAATCCCTTCCATTGCCATATTACCAACATAATTATGGGAGTAATATTCCATCATATTTACAGCTATTCCCACACTCCAGGGAAGGGGATTATGTAAGGTAACTGATGATCATCTTAGCATTCTCCCTCCCACACATATGATGCACTTTATTTTCTAGTCTTTTCTTTCCAAACAGATTTTGCCACCTAATAAGTGGGTTGTTCCAGCAGCTCAAATATGCCAGGAATCTACCCTATCAAGCATAGAACAGACCAGACCCTTGGACTCTCAAAGGGCTCTGGTCATGGGTGAAGAGACTTATACAGAGCTTGAAGGTGTCAGAGCTCTGACACCTTGACGCTGACCCTGACAGAGAACTCCTGTCTTTCCAGGCTGGAAGCTGAGCCTCTCAGCATGCTGTGTATTTTATTTGGACAACTACCAAGAGGAGGAAACAATCAGGACAAAGCCAGAAGTTTCCAGTTGTCATAACTTCTGACAGGCTTATCAGCTCAAAAATATACTAAAAAAAACCAGGTAAGGTGGTGGTGGTTGAGAGGTGGGAGCAGAAAACAGAGCCAGAGCCAGAATAGCCACTGTGTGACCGGCACTTAGAATAATTCTCCTTTCTGGGTCTCAG
Source organism: Muscardinus avellanarius (assembly GCF_963383645.1). Taxonomy (NCBI): domain Eukaryota; kingdom Metazoa; phylum Chordata; class Mammalia; order Rodentia; family Gliridae; genus Muscardinus; species Muscardinus avellanarius. Next base: position 70,255,266 of record NC_137798.1, read on the forward strand.
ATTCTATCTCTAATGGAGGAACCGATAAGGACTCCTCCCATTCAGAGCACTTATAACTCTGAAAGGAAGGACAAGTGACATTTCTCTTGAAGGCTGACACAGGAAGGGGACCACCTTCCAAGAAGTGGCTTTATTTTCTCCCGGCCAATGATCAGATATGTTCCAGCAAAGCTCTGCACTGAGTAGCCAGAACGTGAATTCCTGAGGAGCAGGGACAAGGGCTTCTTTGCCTAATCCAGCTTCTAAAACTTTTGTTTAGGGCTGGAGATGTAGCTCAGCTGCAGAAGCTCTTACCTAGCCCGCGTGGGGCCTGGGTTTAGTCACGAGTACCAAAACAGCAACAATACAAACTTCTGTTTAGCTGAACAAAAGGTCTCTAGGAAGTTTGCTTTGTTTTAGCATCGACTCCTAGATCCCACCATCTTGGCTCAGGGAAAAGAAGGTTGGTGAACACACATACACAGCTGGGCTGTGAGCGCTGTCCTGCAGGGACTTCACAAGGAATCAGAGTTTTTTTCTTTCTTTTTTTTTTTTTTTTTTGTGGTACCGAGGGTGGAACCCAGAGGCTTTCTACCTCCGGGCTATACTCCCAGACCTATTTTATATTTTTTTATTTGGAAACAGGGTCTCACTAAGTTGCTGAGAGCCTCACTAAGTAGCTGAGGCTGGCTTCGAACCTGTGCGATCCTCCTGTCTCAGCCTCCCAAGCGCAGGGATTACAAGCGTGTGCCACCTGGCTTGGAATCAGGGTTTTTTTTTTTTTTTTTTTTTTTTTTTTTTTCTAACCAGAAGCAGCCAGGGCCGTGGACTAGCGCCGAGGCTGGGTGACAGGAGGCCTGGGTGCTGGTTCCTTGGGTCTGGCTGTGGACTCAGGCACCACTACAGGACCTCACCTGTTCTCAGAGGACTCCTTCTTCCACCTGGGGTGCCGAGGCAAGAGCAGAAGCAGCAGGGAAGGAAGAGGCTTCTGGGGTGAACTATGAAATGAGGAATGAGAGGTGAGTACAGGAAGAGGGAGAGAAAAAGGGAGAAAGCAAAGGAAAAAGACTGACTTAAAGACTAGGGTTCCGCAGGGCGTGGTAGCACACGCTTGTAATCCCCGCGCTTGGGAGGTGGAGACAGGAGGATCACGTAGGTTCAAAGCCAGCCTCACTGTTTCCAAATAAATAATAATAAAAAGGTCTGGGAGTGTAGCCTGGAGGGAGAATGGGCTTCCAGGAACCCCAGTACCACCAAAAGAAAAAAAAAAAAAAAGAGACCCTGTTTCCAAATAAAAATATAAAATAGGTCTGGGAGTGTAGCCAGGAGGTAGAAGGGTTCTATCCCCAGTACCACCAAACAAACAAACAAAAAACCAACTAGGGTTCCCCCCAAGAAATTTTCAACACACACACACACACACACACACACACACACACACACAATTAAACTTAATTCCCAATGTGATAATATTAAAAGATTTGGCCTGAGCTGGCCCTGGTAGCCCATACTTGTAATTCCAGTGTTTGGGAGGTTGAGACAGGAGGATTACTCAGGTTCAAAGCCAGCCTCAGTTACTTAGTGAGGCTTTCAGCAATGTAGTGAGACCCTGTTTCTGAATAAAATATAAAATAGGTATGGGAATAGTCTGGAGGTAGAAAGTCCATGGGTTCCATTCCCAGAAACACACACACACACACACACACACACACACACACACACACACACACAAAGGTTTGGCCTTCAGATACATCCTCGTGGATCCTCCATCATCCTTATAAAAGAGGCCTGAGGAAATTTATTGGCCCCTCCAGGCATGTAAGGACACATGGAAGGGATCATCTATGAGGAACAGGTTCTCCCCAGACATGGAGTCTTCTGATGCCTTGATCTTGGACTTCCCAGATTCCAGCACTGTGAGCAACACATTTCAATAGTTTATAAATTGTCCACAATTTATAAATTGTTGTAATTTATAGTAATTATAAATTATTAACGAGATTCCTAATCCTCTTCTGATTGGGCAATTTGTGGCAGGAGGGTGGATGTTAGCCCTCTTTCCTTGCCACAGGTGGCTGTGCTGGCTGTAGTGGTCCCCAGACAGAATTGGACTGCTTTGTCCACCCACCATCTCTTTCCTGAGGCTCCAGAAACTGCTGTCTTCTTTCAGCTCAGAAATACGGCATTTTCCTCTGCAGCGCCCCCAAGCCCCACCCATCCCATTATTAAACTTTGTTCATAGTATGCGCTTGGTGTATGTGATATATTCCTGCCAGGACCCTGACTGATAAACAGGGACTGCATTTGATTGGTGAGTTCAGGAGGAATGTAGTCTGACTACTGCAGCCCCTTCCTTCTCCCTCCCTTGGGGCGGGTCTTGCCACATTGATGCACAGTACAGTGGCCCAGTCTGCCACCCAGGGGGCACCTTCCCCTGCGCCCTGTGGCTGGGTACCTGCTCTGCCTCCCCCGGGTGATGGTTTTCTTTTTTCTTTTCTTTTTTTTCTTTCTTTTTTTTTTTTTGCGGGTCTGGGGATAGAACCCAGGGGCATTCAACCCCCAAGCTACACCCCCTGCCCTACTTTTTTTATTCTTTAGTTTGAAACTGGGTCTCACTGAGTTGCGGAGGGCCTCACTAAGTAGCTGAAGCTGTCCGCAAACCACGATCCTCCGGTCTCAGCCTCCCAAATGCTGGGATTACAAGCTTGCGCCTCCACACCCGGCTCTGGGCAATAGTTTTCAACACATTCCTCACTACAAGTGCTAGTCAGTAATAACATAGTCTTCATTTGTGAATTCATTTATCTTATTGCTCAGCTGGCAGAAGACTTGGGTGGGGAAGTGGGGTGCTATTGGGTCCCCTCAAATGCCCCACATAGGTAGTAGAAAGCTCTGTGACCTTCGGGGTGCTGGGTAGCAGAGGTTCCACAGGGATAACTCATATAATAGAAAGTCTTGGCTTGGAGGGCTGTGGCCTCTCTTTCCTTATCCTGCCCTCTCCAGGGGAGGCTGCTGAGAGGTGGGTGGAAGGAAGGTGTCCTGGCCTCTGTCAGAGGCGCTGAGTCAGCCACTGGGCCGAGGCACAGTCACAGCTGCCTGGGATTGTTGGGGTGCCAAAGATGTTGGGGTGAGTTCTCGGCTCAGGAACTCGGGGTCTGTAGGGTCCTTGGCTAACGTGATGGAAAAGAATTTCAGCACGTGCCAGTTAGAGACATAGACAGAGGTTTATTGGGGAAAGGGGAGGAAATACACATTCAAGAGAGAATGCGGGCCTCTCAAGATGAGGAAGGCATTTTGGGGAGTTCAGGGTTCTCTTCTTATAGGGGACTTTCGTGAGGGGTGGGCTAGAGAAGGGATGTGAGGATGAGCTCGGTCCAGTAGTCCCAAGGCGGTTTATGGTGGGCAGGTGGTCTGGCAGCCTTAGGGTGGATGAGCTCAGTCCAGTAGTCCCGAGGCGCTTCCTGATGGTCTGTGGTCTGGTCAGCCTTAGGGCGGATGATCTTGGGTTGATTGGGGTCCTCATTAGTTGATTGACAGATAAGCTAGGATATCGTAAATTATAGGTTTTCTCGGAAATATTGTTACTCTAGGATCTACAGGTTTCCCAAGAATTTATGGTAGAGTCAGGCCTGGGAAAGAGAACTGGTTTGTGGACTAGAGGCAGAGGCACTTCAGCTCCAGGTTCTTCTATCAAGGTTATATTTTTTACTTTTCCTTCCTGTCTGTCTCCTTTCTACCTACTTATTCCTTCTATCCTACATCAGGATGAAGATGGCCCCCATGTGATTCATGGGCAGCTGGAGGCTGCAGGACTCCTCACACGGGACTCAGATCTAGGCTGAGGCAAAGGGCACAGAAGCCTGAGGGCCAGGTTCTCAGGTGTGTCGGGGAGGAGGGTGGAGGCTGCGAGGAGGCGGGGCCGGGCCCCTCTTATCCACTCCTCCAGTTCCCAGGGACACTTCACGCTGAAGCCTTCTGCCACCGCTCCCTGTCTGCCTGCTTAGAAATGCTCATTAATTTTACTATTAACATAAGGAAAGTTAATTAGGAAGGTGAATCTGCTGCAAAATAAATCCTCTGGTGCATTTACAAAGGGGTGGATTATCTATTGTTCAGGATTGTTCTGCTCCGCTCTCCCTCCCTTAGCACAGCTCAGGGTGAGCCAAGCGTGAGCCGCAGCTGTTGCTCAATAATGGGGTAATAGGTGGTGAGGGCCGGAGGAGGGGTGTAGGCAGCAGGCCCAGGTAGGTTTCAAGGAGGAAGAGGTCATATTAGGCAAGGGTAGGAACAAATGGTTTCAGAGTTGGGAATTAAAGTAGCTTCCAGGCTGGGAATGTATTCAACAGCATCGTCTTTCATGGCTCCGTATAATTTCATTGTCTAGTTTTCCCATAATTTATTTAATCAGTCCTCTATCGATGAACATCTAGGTTGTTTCCATTTTTAAATCATGATTATCCGCATATATAAATTTTATATACTCATCCAATTTCTTTGTGTGTGTGTGTGGGGGGGGTACTGGAGATGGAACCCAGGGGCATTCTACCTCCAAGCTCCAAGCTACACTCCCAGCCCTATATTTTATTCTTTTTATTCTTTTTTTTTGTGTGTGGTACTGAGGGTAGAACCCAGGGGCTTTTCTACCTCCAGGCTATACTCCTAGACCTATTTTATATTTTATTTAGAAACAGGGTCTCATTAAGTAGCTGAGGCTGGCTTTGAACCTGTATGATCCTCCTATCTCAGCCTCCCAAGTGCTGGGATTACAAGTGTGTGCCACCACGCCCAGCTATTTTTTAATTCTTTATATTGAAACAGAGTCTCACTGAGTTGCAAAGGGCCTCACTAAGTAGTAGCTGAGGCTGTCCACCAACTGTGATCCTCCTTGTCTCAGCCTCCCAAATGCTTGGATTACAAGTGTGTACCACCACACCCAGCTCCTCATCCAGTTCCTTCCTTCCTTCCTTCCTTCCTTCCTTCCTTCCTTCCTTCCTTCCTTCCTTCCTTCCTCCCTCCCTCCCTCCCTCCCTCCCTCCCTCCCTCTCTCTCTCTCTCTCTTTCTTTCTTTCTTTTTTATTGCGGGTTTGGGGATGGAACCCAGGGATATTTGACCTCCGAGCTATACCCTCTGCCCTGTTTTTTATTATTTATTTTGAAACAGGGTCTCACTAAGTTGCAGAGGGCCTCACTAAGTAGTTGAGGCTGTCCTTGAACTGCAATCTTCCAGTGTCAGCCTCCCAAATGCTGGGATTACAAGCGTGCGCCACCACACCCAGATCCTCATCCAATTTCTTAAAGAATATTTTTCTTGAAAGGGAGTTGATGCATTAGAAGTATGCACATATTCTAAAACTCAGTGTTTATTTTTCTGATTACCAAAGTAATACACAGTTACCATAAAACATTCAAACACAAGGAAAGGGTATTGTTTTGAAAATGAAAGTCTTTTATAATCCCACACTCCAGATGTATTTTCTGGTAACAGTTTGACATTTATTTTCCTAACTTCTTAAAGTGAAACACTAGCTTGTTGGAACAGACACAACTCTGAGGACTGACTGACCATCACATTCAGAAGAGACGCCTGAGCCCAGGCCTGGCCAGGCCCCATCTCCCACCACTCTCTCCTCCCTGCACTTTGCTCCAGGGCTCCTGTCTCCTGCTGCTTCTGGAACCAGTTGGACAGGCCACCAGCCACAGGCTTGGTATCCTTCGAGTCTTGTGACTGGAATGATCTTCCCCTGAGGGCTCACATGAGTTCAGGTCTCTGTTCAACTCTCTCCATTTTAGAAGAGCCCCGCCTGAGCACACTCCCTGAAGGAGCACATCTCATTACTGTTCCTTCATGGCACTTAAAATTATCTGGTTTTTCACTATATAGAGCCATTTGTTTGCTTATTGCCTAACTAGAAAGCTCTGGGAGGGCACAAACTCTTTTGCCTTGGTCTTGCATATCCCTGGTATGTGGAACAGAAACTGGCATACAGTAGGTGCTCAATAAGTATATACTCAGTGCTTGAATAAAATTAAAGTAACTTCTATTTGTAATTTCGAAAATGACTTTTCAGGGGTAGAAACTACAAGAGCTTATGAATAGATAATAGCTAGCACTTTTTCAAGATCCTTATGTATTCCTTGAAGTACACATTATAAAATCTATTGTTCAACATACAAATGAATACAATTAACTTCGAAATCAAAGAAAGGAAAAATTAAACAAAAGAGTGCTGTACTTATACAGATGAAGACTGTTTCTTTTGGGGAGGGTATTAGGAATTGAACCCAGAGGCATTATTCTACCTCTGAGCCCTTTTTATTTTGAAATAAGGAGCTAGGCATGGTAGCGCACACTTGTAATCTCAGTACTTGGGGGCTTGAGACTGGAGGATCACAAGTTCAAAGCCAGCCTCAGCTACTTAGTGAGGTTCTCTGCAAGACCCAGTTTTCAAAGAAGAAATAAAATCTGACTGGGGGTATAGCTCTGAGGTAGAATGCCCTTGGATTCAAAATTCAATCCCCAATGCCATAAAAAAAAAGAAGAAAAGAAAAGAAGAAAGAGGAGGGTCTCCTAAATTGTTGAGCCTCCTATCTTAGCCTCCCAAGTTCTGGAGTTACGGGCATTTGCCACCATGCCTGACAAAACTTTTTTACTTAACAGTATATCATCTTTTACATCAGTATATAAATCTTTCTAGTTTTCCTAAGACTGCTCAGTATTATTATACTTTTAAAAATGTACTTCCCCATTTCTCTTTTGATGATCATTTGGGTGTTTTCAGTTTTTCATTGGTATAGTAGACAATATTGCATTGCATATCTGTTATGGTTGGGATCTGGAATGTTCTCCAAAAACTCATGTGTTGAAGACTTGGTTGCCAATGCAGAAATGTCCAGAGATGGGGTTTTAGAATGACTGGATCATGAGAGCTCTAACCTCAGCAGTATATTTAGTGGAATAATAATTTGGATAATGGGGAGCAGGTAAGGTATGATGGAGGAAGGAGTCCTCTGGGGGTGTGCCTTGTTCTGGGCTCCTTCCTCTTTCTCTGGTCCTGGCTGCCATGAGCTCAGTAGCTTTTCTTTGCCACAGGGAACGGAGGAAAAGGAGGAAGGCCAGGGGGAAAACCAGGGAGTACTGCCACTGCATGAGAGAGGAAGAGAGAGAGAGAGAGAGAGAGAGAGAGAGAGAGAGAGAGAGAGAGAGGGAGAGAGAGAGAGGCGCAGACAGAGAGACAGACAGACACAGACAGACAGACACAGGCACCACCTTGAAAAGTATCAGGGAGGGAGAAGCCAGGCAAGGAGAGGCAGGAAGGGGTGAATATCCTAAGCAGTCTGTGCTGTTTAGGATAATACAAAAGTATACAAGGAACTTTGGCAATAAGGAAGTAACTGGCAATCTTGGTGAGGTTGTCCTTACTGGCACACTGGGGAGAAAAAGAAAGCCACATTTCAGATGACCAAGGAGTGACCAGGAAGGATGTAGGGGAGAGAGCAGGTACTCCTAACCCTTCAAGAAATTTAATACAAAGCAGGTATAGAAGGCCGTAAAGAGCCGGGCGTGGTGACGCACGCTTGTAATCCCAGCATTCGGGAGACTGAGACAGGAGGATCGCGGTTCGCAGACAGCCTCAGATACTTAGTGAGGCCCTCCGCAACTCAGTGAGACCCTGTTTCAAAATAAAGAATAAAAAACAGGGCAGAGGGTGTAGCTCGAAGATCAAATGCCCCTGGGTTCCATCCCCAGACCCGCAAAACAAACAAACAAACAAACAAACAAAAGATGTAAAGATAAGGCTATGCTTTTAAAGAGATGGAGACTTATAATATTTCCATGATGTCAAAGAAGAACAGTTGAAAGAGTTTTAAAATTCAAGAATGAAGGAGGATAATTGTTAGAGGTCCCTGAGAAGGTGGAAGGAATGGGATTCCCTTCCAGATGGATGGATTGGTTCAAGCCAGGAAAGAGACCAATGTTTTCATTTCAGCAGAAAAATGAAATGCAGAATTTTCAGGTTGGCAGGTGGGAAGTTGGGGCATTTCTGTCTGGTGGCCTCATGTCCCTCTGCGAGGCCCCTGCAATGGCTGGGAAAGGCTGCAAAGGCATGGGGAGAGCAGTGAAGGGCAGTTCCGGGAAGGGAGGGTTCCGTCAGGAGGCAGGGAGGCCACTGGGCTGGACCACAGAGCTGAGGACGGGAGGGCGGATAGGCGCAGGCTCTGATAAATTGTGCTTCATCTGCACTAACACTATCTGATTCTGGAAAGTGGTAAAGGGTGGAGCTCCTACTGCAAGGGCTCATGAAATGAGATGTGGGAGAAGTCAAAGAAGCAGTTTTCTATAACTGGAGAGAATTCTGGAAGGGGAGAGAGGTGGGAATGGGTGCTAAAGATCATCTGAACTTAATTGGGAATTTAAAAAAAAGTGCAGTCAGAGTTGGGCGTGGTGGTGCACACTTGTAATACCAGTACTTGGGGAGGCTGAGACAGGAGGATCTCAGGCCCATGGCCAGTCTTAGCTACTTAGCGAGGCCCTTGCAATTTAGTGAGACCTTGTTTCAGAATAAGGAATAAAAAATAGGGCAGTGAGCCGGGTGTGGTGGCGCACGCTTGTAATCCCCAGCTGTGCTGGCTTAAGAGACCCTGTTTCCAAATAAAAATATAAAAACAGGTCTGGGAGTATAGCCCGGAGGTAGAAGGGTTTCCAGGAACCCCAGTGCCACCAAAAAAATTAAAAAATAAAAAAATATAAATAAAAATAGGGTAGTGGGTGTAGCTTGGAGGTAGAGTGACCCTGGGTAAAATCCCCAGTACCATAAACACTAATTAATTAATTCTGCCAGGTTTGTAGATAGGAGCCACTGGATGTCACTTGAAGAATGAAGGAATAGAAGAGCCAGAAAAAGATGGAATCCAAGATTTGATGGAGATAGCCCTAAAATGTGGCAGAACCCTTTACTCTGTGACAAGAAAGGAGTCACAAGGGACTGGTACCAGCAGAGGGGTAGACCAAGGAGGAGGAATGCACTCTGAATTCGGAAGGAATTGTTCTTTCTACGTAGATTATCAATGGGAATTCGGGAGGCATTTCTTTTTATTCTCCCCCAAACCTTTACAGGTTGCTAGACATGCTACCCCTAGCAATGTGACTCATTGGTTGGATCAAAACCAAGGACTAAGGATTTGGCATTCACTACCCTGGTCTTACATAGACTGAAAAGACTCTTTGGTCCTGTCCTCAGTGTCCCCTTTGGAGCAAGAATAATCACATAAAACCAGGTTTGGAAAAGACCTCAGAAAATGTGGTTTAAATTCCACAGTATAAGCTGGACATGGTGGTGCATGCTTATAATCTCAGTACTTGGGAGGCTGAGACAGGAGGATCACGGTTCACGGCCAGCCTCAGCTACTTAGTGAGGCCTGCCACAACTTAGTGAGACTCTGTTTTATTTATTTATTTATTTTGTGGGTCTGGGGGTGGAACCCAGGGGCATTTGACCTCCGAGCTACACCCCTGCCCTATCTTTTATTCTTTATTTTGAAGCCTGGTCTCACTGAGTTGTGGAGGGCCTCAGTAAGTATCTGAGGCTGTCCGCGAACTGCGATCCTCCTGTCTCAGCCTCCCGAATGCTGGGATTACAAGCTTGCACCACTACACCCAGCTGTGAGACTCTATTTTAAAATAAATAATGAAAAACAAGGCTGGGGGTGTGGCTCAGAGATAGAATCCCCCTGGGTTCACTCCCCAGGACTGTAAAACAAAGAAAACAAAACAACAACAACCAAAAAAATTCCACAGTATACAGAGAAGTTAAGGCACCATCACCAAGAATCTCCCAGGTGGTCACTTTTTCTCCCCAGATGTTACTTGTCAAACCTGTAGCACATCTCCATTGTCTATAGAAAGGAATCCCAAGTCTTTAAGTTGGGATTAAAGGCCCTCCACTATTTGGCCTCTCTTGACTCTGCAGGTCCCATGCCCTACTTCTCCCCTGTACATAAAACCTTTTTATCTGAGCAGATGTTTTTCCTTCACATTGAAGCACCTTACCTTCTTCTTTTTCAAAATCGTATCTATCTCAATGAAATCCAAATCAAAGTTCTAGAAGGTTTTTGTTTTTTTCAGGGAGGGTGGGGTAGAAATTAACAAATGTAATCTAAAGTGTGTAGGAAAGCAAATAATCTAGACTATCTAAAACAATATAGTAAGCCAGGCGTGGCGGCACATGTTTGTAATCCCAGCGCTTGTGAGGTTGAGACAGGAGGATCGCACAGGTTCAAAGCCAGCCTCAGCTACTCAGTGAGGCTCTCAGCAACTTAGTGAGACCCTGTTTCCAAATAAAGTATAAAAATAGGTCTGGGAGTATAGCCCAGAGGTAGAAAAGCCCCTGGGTTCCACTCCCAGCACCACCAAATAAATAAATAAATAAATAACAATATAGTAAGATAACAATAAACCTGAAGACCTCAAACTATGTGAATTTAAAACTTACTATAAAGGCATAGTAACCAAAAGAGTAGAGTACTAGTAGAGGGATAATTTTATGATTAAAACTGAATATAAGCTGTGAGTGGTGACACATGCCTGTAATCCCAGTATTTGAGTGGCTGAGATTCTGTTTCAAAATAAAAGATAAAATGGGGCTGGGGTTGTAACTGAGAAGCAGAATACCCCTAGGTTTAATCCCCAGTACCACAAAAAAGCCTGAATATAGAATAGAGTCTAGAAACAGGCTCACATTTATAGAGTCCAGGTAATTTTCGACAAGGTTATCAATGTAATTCAATAGAGAAATGATAGGCTTTTCAACAAATGGTGCTGGAACAACTGAATTTTCATACTTAATAAGCTTTTATTCTTACCTGATACCATTCACAGGCAGAAATTTAGATTATAGGCCTCAAAGTAAAAACTAAACTATATAGAATCTGGAAGAAACCATAGGAGAATATCCTCATAACCTTGGAGTAGGCAAAGATTTTTTTCCCTTAGGTTGCAGAAAACAATAACTGTAAAAGAAAAAAATCAATTAGACTTCATCAAAATTAAAAAATTTTTCAGTCTTAAGAAAATAGACAATCAGTCTGAGAGAAAGTATTTTTAAAACAATGATGCTATCAATATAATAGAAATTCTGCAACTGAATATTAAGAATAGTAACACATTTTACTAAAATGGGCACATACTTCACAAAAAAAGACATATAAATTTCTGAGAAGCACATGAAAGTTTTCAGCATCACTAGTAAGTAGTAAGATGCAAATTAAAGCACCTATATACCCACTAGAATAGCAAAAATTAAACTGATGATACCAAATGTTGATGAAAATGTGGAGCAACTGGAATGCTTGTATACCATTTTGGAAAAAAATCTGGTAGTTTTTTTTTATAGTTAAACATGCTTATATTCTATTACCCAGCAATTAAATAGCTTGGCAGTCATCCAAAAGAAAACATATGTCCACAAAAATACTTGTACAAGAATTTTTCTGGTTCTTCCCCTTAACTAGCTGACTATCTGTATTAAGTTCTCCAGAGAACCAACAGGATCCCCCCTCCCTATCTATCTAGATGAATAGATACAAGATTTATTATCAGAAATTGGTTCATCTCAATAAGGTGGTTGAGGAGTACCAAGATCTACTGTTGACAAGCTGGAGACCCAGGGGAACTGAGGAAGACTACATCAGTCTTCTCTCATTCTGAGATTCAGAATCTGAATCTCAGAATAGGAAAAGATGGATGTAGCAGATAAAAGACAGGCCGAGAGAGAAAAATTCTTCATACTCAGCCTTTTCATTCTGGCCTTCAGTGAGTTGGTTGAGACCCATCCACACTGGGAAGGGAACTCTGCTGGACTCAACCTATCAATTCAAATGTCGAATCTTACTCAGAGACATATTCAAATACACACCTAGAATGACATTTAGCTAACTATTTGGTACTTCGTGGTCCAAGGCAAATTGACATAAAATTAGTCATCACAAATCCACCTTTTGTCAACTTAGTGTCCATATGCCTTTGCTTAAACCATACTTAATCTCCAAATTATGTTATGAAAATATTAAGGTCATAATTCTGCCTACCGTAATAAAAAATATCCTGCATACACCCCAAAGAAACACTAATCCCTTCTCCAGGAGAGGAACTAAAGTATTTGAAGGATATTTACTTTTTTCCTTGATATCTTGTAATCGAAATACTATGACGTAAAATTAACAATGTGTAAATTCTATGGTATAAAGTCAACACACCTTACTCTACATAAGGGATTAACAGGTAGCATAAAACAAAGATATCTGCTTAGCATGTAGATAGATTGATATTTATATCTATCTATGCATACATATATACAAACATATTGACAAAATGGGAAGGAAATATCCATGACAATTCTAACCCTCATTTCTGTAAGTGGTCACATGCCTATACATACTACCCATGCCGTATTCCCTTTGCCTTGAGCAAGCCCCTCAGCTGGTTCTTTACCTGGTGGAGTGACTCAAACCTTCTCTCCAGAAGGGTCCAAGCTGTTCATAGTCCTGGGGGCACTGGGTTGTTGTAGTTTTTTAATTGACTTTAAAATACAGGGCACGCCCAAAGGGGTCTCTTGTATTTCATATGTACTCTTCTTCACCTTCACTGTGGAATAGTTATCAAATTTTCTCCTGGTAGTCAAGATCACTCCAGCCAGCACCCCAGCATCTTTTTTTGCCTATTGATTAAGGGGTGCAAAGAGGCCCAAGTGGTCAGGTGGCAGTGTTAACCTCTAGTCCAATGGAATCACTGCTATGTCCTCTGGTGGAAGAATTACTCCCTTTGCTACTAAACCTCTGGGCCAGCAGAACAAAATGCCATGAGAATAAGAAGTAAAAATTTGCTCAGAGGTGACTAGGGATATTAGTGATCAGTAACACTCACATTTCCACTCTTTGATTTCTGGATTAATGAATCCTGGCTAGAAGAGATACAGCACTGCATTCTGGAAGACATACAGCTTTTTGGAGAACCTTGTCTCAGATCTAAAAGTATTGCCACCTGGCTTGTCATTTCATGATTCTATCAAACCAGCTGCTTCAGGATGGAGGGTATACAAAGTCAGCTTTCCATTTTGAAGGCCGGAATAAAATCATGGCAACAAAATACTTGAGTAGCTTATAAAGAAGAAAGTATATTGGTGTGGATTTTGAATACCCTCTTAGACCTCACAGAAACAAGGTAGCAATGTTGGAAGCAGGGCTTGGTTGGTATGGAGGGGTCCCTGGGGTGTGGCCTTGGGGATTATATACTGGCCCCTCCTCTCCCTCCTCTCCCTCCTGCTTCTGGCACACCTAAGCGAACTTCGCAAGCAAAGTAAACAAGTAGGTGCACTTCTGGAAGTTCTACCCCCTGGGAGGTAGGTGTTCTCTGGAACACCCCCTTTATAGGTGTTCTCTGAAAATTACCTAGAAAAGGCCGGCAGTGCTATTGCTGTCTGTTTTCAAGTGGTGCCTGCATATTGTTCAGAACCATCTGTAAAGCAAACCTGAATCTTCTCTTCATCTGTTAAACCTAATCATAGAAAACTCCCAAGGCCACAGGTGCAAGCGGGGAGAGAGAAAGCAGTGTAGCAGGGGCGGACACAGCTGTCATTTGGGCCACTTTTTCACGTAATGTTCTTATGCCTTTGGGAGTGATCACATATGTGTCACTTCCGTGTGATGATGCAGAAGCGCACGTCCCTCTGGCTCAGCGGGTCAGATAACACCAGCTAACGGTGGGCGGCTCAGGTTCCACGGTAACTTGGTGGCCCATGGTCAACATTCCATTTCTGCTAAGGTTCAGGAGGCAGCCAAGAGCCATCTCTCAAAAGCAGGGTCGCTATCTGCAGATAACAGCAGAGCCTTGCTCCCCAGTCCTTCACGTGTGTGGGCCCGCCAGAGGCTCCAAACAGTGTCCTCTCTGCTGCTGCCACTTCAAGCACCATTGGGTCCGTGGGGTCATGAGGCCCAAGGGGCAGGGCGGCTTGCACAGCAGCATGGACCAGTGTCTGAGCCTTCTCTTACTCTGCACTTCACTGATAGGTCACTCAGTAAATGGGGGTAGAGTTACATACCCAAATGAGGAACATGTTGCTTTCCAAACCCCAAGAGGCCCACTAGGCATTATGTATATATTTTGATTGCAGGACAGATCAGATGCAAAAACATCTCTGACCTTAGAAGAGATACCTCGGCATGCCTTACACTACTGGACCCCTAGAATTTCACCGAATGAAACCACATCTGTAATGAAACTATATCAATGATGAAACTACATCTGGTACAGCAGCTGCAATTGAAGTCACCACATGGTTAAGCTATGATAATCCAATGCCACTCTCTGAGGTATAGAATGGGGATGAGGTGGGAATTACCACCCCTGTATCCTTTAAGTTCTTACTCTCTCTCTCTCCTTTCATTTGTACTAGGGGTCAACCCCAGGGCCTCATGCATACTAGGCAAGTGGTCTAGGTCCATCGCACCCCTGGTCCTTCCCAAAAAACAAGTGGCTGTGATCTACTACTTCCTTTACATTCTTGTTGGTGGCATTAATCTCTACGGTCCCTCCAGGAATTCAGCGTTGCTTTTGCTTTACTGTCTGCCTAGGTAAAGGCAGTTCTGGTGGCTTCTACTTGGCCTTTCTGAACATGGTAGATTGTTATATTGGTCGGTTTTTGTTGCTACAGTGAACCACCTGAGGCTAGAGAACTTTCTGGAGGCTGAAGTCCATGACACTGACACAGCTTGGCTCTGGTGCAGACCTCGTGGTGGAAAGCGCCACAGTAGCAGGAACACATGGGAGAAGGAGAGAGCACATCACCAGAGGGCAAGCCGGAGAGGCCGGGGTGTGGCCAGCTTGTCTTTTTATTACAATGCTCTTGCAAGAACTAATTCAGGGTCCCAAGAGAACTGCCTTAATCAATTCGGAAGGCAGCGCCTCCAGCAAGAACTAGAAGTAGCCCCCAACTCCTAAAGGTCCCTCCGCCTCCCCTCCCCACGCCGCCGAGGACCAAGCCTCCAACACAGGAGCCCTGGGAACGAGCCACACCCAGCCATGTCCACACCAAAATGCACGGTGAAACCGAATCCCCACTGTAAGGTCTCAAGAGGGTGAGAAATTAACCAAGCTGTTAAAGGACGATAATCTCTCCTAGTATTATAGGGTCCAAGAGAAAGTATTATAGGGTCCAAGAGAAAGGCTTCAAGTAAAAAGCAAATAGAGGAATGTAGGAGGTTCATTTAAAGAAGTGGAGAAACAGTTTAAGAGAAGACCATGATAAAGGGTTGCATTCCAGAGAAAGCCTCTGAAATGGCCCATTTCTGGACATGGGAAGCGGGTGAGTTCTCCACATGGTGAGCTTTGTTCATTCTGGAAACCTTTCATGTATGTGCAGTTGGGGAAGGGAACTGTCTCTTTTCATGCCAAAGCTTAGTGCGCCTGCGCCGCCTCAGCCTCGTTGAAAACTTTCCTGCAGGTGCCTAAGTGAAACCCTGGGGGTGGAGGGCAGTGTCTAAAATGGCAATTGCAGCTGGGCAGGGAACCACCGTATCGCTTCACGAGGGCTGCCGGATCCACTGTGCTGTTCTTCCCTAGCCCTGCTTGTCTCTGGTCTAACTTCCTGACGAGACTATGGTATCGGCAGGTGGGAGGCCATAGGCTAAGGCCCTAATCCAGCGGGACTATAGTTTTAAAAGAAGAGTATGAGAGGGAGGGCCGAGGGTGGCACTCAGTGGTAGGGCACTTGCCCAGCATGCATGAAGCCATGGGCTTGATCCTCAGCATGGGAGCGGGGAGGGGGGAGAGAGAGAAAGGAGGAGGAGGAAGAGGAGGAAGGAGAGCAGAGCAGAGGAGAGGAGGGACCTGAGGTAGGACGCTTAGTCTTTCCCATCACCTGATGCCCTGCACCACATTGAAACTCTACAGAGTCCCCACCCGCAAGTCACCAGATGTGACTGCCCAGTCTGGAACCTTCTGGGCTCTGGAACCATGAACCAAATGCAACACCTTTGTTTTTTGTTTTGTTCTCTCTCTCTCTCTCTCTCTCTCTCTCTCTCTCTCTCTCTTCCTCCCTCCCTCCCTCCCTCTGTGTGTGTGTGTACACTAGGGATTGAACCCAGGGGCATTCTACCTCTGAGCTATACTCTATTTTTTGTTGGTGGTGGTGTTTGGGATTGAACCCAGGGACATTCTCCTTCCCTTCCTTCCTTCCTTCCTTCCTTCCTTCCTCCCTTCCTTCCTTCCTTCCTAGCTACACTCCCAGCACTATTTTATTTTTTCTTTGGAAATGGGCTCTTGCTAAATTGCTGAGAGCCTTGCTAAGTTGCTGAGGTTGGCTTTGAACCTGCAATTCTCCTGCCTCAACCTCCCAAGTACTGGGATTATAGGTGTGTGCCACTACACCCAGCTTATTATTATTTTTTTTTTTTTTGAAACAGGGTCTTGCCAAGTCACCGAGGCTCTTGCTATATTGTGGAGGCTAGCCTCAAACCTGTGATCCTTCTACCTCATGATTGCTGGGATTAAAGTGTTCACCAGTGTGCCTAACTTAAACCATTTTTTCTTATAAGTTACCCAGTCTATAATATTCAGTTACAGTAGCAGAAAATGAACTAAGACAATAGCCCCCACTCTGCAGGACAGGGACCAATATGGGGATTCTGCTTGGGGCTGAGTGTATGTGTTCAAATTTTGCATTCCCAAACTGGGAACATGACCCCAGGGTGGGATCTGGTTTGGGGATACACTGTATCCACTGTGATATGGACCTGGGAAGAGGATATGGAGCTGCATTTTCAGTACACAAATTGGTGTTTGGGAGATTCTCTAGCTATAAGAAGGGGATGCTAGGGTCCCTAAGAGAAAATTTAAAATAAAAGAAGTTAGACTCATCCATAGGAAAAGAAAGTGGCTGCAGACCTTACCATGTAAGACTATATTTGACAGGTGGAAAGTGCTTTGTGTTCTTTATGGGGGACTCTTCAAGCAACCATGGTGACCCATTCCTCTTGCCAGGAAGTGGCTTAAGGTGGGCATGTACCATTTCTGGCCAGTGAGACCTGAAAGAGATTCTTGAGGGGACTTCTGGAAAAAGCTTCCCTGCTCTTGAGATGCAGACACAGGAAGAGTCCTTTTCTTCTTCTGGATGTTACTGTGTCTGGTGCAGACATGTTACAAAGGATGCCAGCAGGAAGACAAAGCCAATGTCCTGAGGGTAGCAGAGCAGAAGCTGAGATGAAGAAGGAGGTGAATGCTTACCTTCAATCCTCCTGTCTCGCTCGGCCTCCCAAGTACTAAAATCACAGGTGTGCACCACCGCAAACAGCTGCCCACAAGTCTCTGGTGAGGCTGGAAACCCAATGTCAAATATCTGGAGTCTTCTGAGATCTGGCTGTTACCTGGGGCCCTAGGTAGGGCTCAGTCCTCACAGCCAGAACTGTTTTCCATCTTTTCTTCTTTTTTTTCCTCCCTTCCTCCCTATCTCTCTTTTTTCCTTTCTTTCTATAGAACTGGGGGTTGAATCCACAGGCATTTTACCTCTGAGCTACAGTCCCCACTCACTTTATTTTTTTGTTTGAAACAGAATCTTGATGGTTGCTTAGTCTGTCCTTGAACCTGTGATCCTCCAGTCTCAGCCTCCTGGCCCATCTTTTCTTTCTTTCTTTCCTTTTCTTTTCTTTTGTGGTACTGGGGGCTTTTCCACCTCTGGGCTATACTCCCAGACCTATTTTTTTACTTTATTTGGAAACAGGGTCTCACTAAGTTACTGAGAGCCTCAGTAAGTAACTGAGGCTGGCTTCAAACCTGTGTCATCCTCCTGTCTCAGCCTCCAGAGGGTTGGGATTACAAGTGTGCGCCACCACACTCAGCTCTGGCCCATCTTTTCTATTGTTCTGTTCTGGTCTCAGAAAACACACACACACTCTCTCTCTCTCCCTCCCTCCCTCCCTCCCTCCCTCTTTCTCTCTCTTTCTCCCTGTTAGTCCTTCAAGGCCCTCTTCTCTCCATCTACTTCCCTTTCTCCTAGTGAGTAACTGCATTATCTTCTTAATACACCAGGGCTTTTAGCAAAGATAAGAAGATCTATTATCTTTAAGCAGCTTCTGCTCTCTGTCCTGACAAAATTCCTAAGGCAAGGGAAAAAAAACAAAACAAAAAAACAAAGGCTGACTAGACAGGGGAACCTGCTTGGAAAGAAAAGGTAATGGAAAAATACAGCACACCAATTAATATCTTAATTATTTTGTCACAGGTACCTTACAGGTGACTCAGGAGAATTCATCCCAGTGAAAGGGCTGGCTTCACTCTGAGTGACAGCCAGTCAGCCAATGAGAGTGTGACAAAGAAAGGGAAGGTGGGTCAGTGCCAGGGAACTTCCTGTTCACTTGGGAAACCTGCCTAATAGCTCAGGATCCTCAGGAAAAGACTGCCTCTTTCCTTTCTCCCATTCTGAGGTGTCCTTAAAGATACATTTCAAGCATAAGCATCCTCCTGGTTCTCTCCTGTGTGGTCACTTGGGGATTGCTACTATAAATACTACCCTCCAAGGGAGTGGGGAGGTCCAAACAAAATCACATCTGAAAAGCTCTTTGAACTGTTCTTTGTTCTAGGAAAAAGGTCCTGCAAGCCCACCCAAAGCTGGCCACCTCCATGGAGGCCTTGATGTAGGATAGGAGAAATAAGTAGGTAGAAAGAAACAGACAGGGAGAGAAAGTAAAATATAATGTTAATATAAGAACCTGGAGCTAAAATGCTTCAGTTTTACTTCCCAAACTATTTCTCTTTCCCAGGTCCATCTCTCCAAAATTTCTGGGAAATCTGTAGCTCCTAGAGTTTATTGGAAAAGACTATAATTTCCCTATGTGTTGTTAATAAGACAGATACACTATCTTGATATATCTATAATCTTAGGACACTTTTCAGTAATCAAATAATGAATCTGTGGTCACCTGAGGACCCCAAGGGTGTCCAGACCACCATGAACTACCTGGAAACTACTGGACTGAGACCATCCTCACATACCTCCTCGAGCTCACCCCCACTTGCACTCCCCAATATGCCTCCCTCATCTTGAGGTGGCCTGCATCCTCTTGAATGTGGATTCTTCCCTTTTCCCCAGATAAATATTTGTGTATCTGGCGCATCCTGAAATTCTTTTCCGTTACTTTAGCCAAGTTCCTGAGTTGAAGAATCAACCTGTCAGCCCAGCAGCGGTACTCACAGCTGTGGGACTCCCCTGCAGCCTGTGTCCATCACCGCCCTCCAGGTGGCCCTGTGTCTCTGGCTCTTGGGCTTCCCTCAGGTGAACTAGGCAGCAGGAGCCCATGCAGCTGAGTATCATAGTGTCTTCCCATCCAGAACTGTAAAGACCTTTGAGGTCATTAAGGCCAACTCCTTAACCCTACAGATGAGAAACGGAGGCTCAGAAAATCCAAGGGGCTGGGCAAAGGTCACTGAAACTCTAATAGTCCCCTCTTACCCTCAGCCCTTTCCTGCCATCTCCTGGTCCAACCCTATTGCCCCCTGGGTTACTTTGAGTGATTTACCTGCACTGTCTTGTTGCTGCCTCAGAAGCCAGCACACCTGGCCTCTCCTGCTGATCCCTGCACTGTCCAGGCTGCTGGGCTGTGAGATGATTAACCCAAGGACAATGAACAGCGTGTAGATCCCGTGGGCCTCTGATCCTCGCTGCGCTCTAGCTCAGATTCCTCATCCTCAGAGCACTCCTCGAGGGAATTGAGACTGTGGGTCACTCAGAAGACAGCCCTAGGCACTTCCCAAGTTTACAGGGGTTTTAGTTTCTGCTTTTCTAAGAGATATAGTCTCTCTGTGTTGCCC
Organism: Muscardinus avellanarius; assembly: GCF_963383645.1. Lineage (NCBI taxonomy): Eukaryota > Metazoa > Chordata > Mammalia > Rodentia > Gliridae > Muscardinus > Muscardinus avellanarius. The sequence goes on from NC_137798.1 coordinate 70,275,100, forward strand.
AAACTGGGCCTGAACTCCTGGACTCAAACTATCCTCCTGCCTCGGCCTCCCGAGTAGCCAGAACTGCAGGTGTGCACCATCACACCTGGCTAGCTACAGGTATCATTTGGGCATACTCATTTGTGACTTTCTGACCCAGATAATTTCAGCCTGGAGTTCAAACTGAGCCAAGGTAGAAGAAATAAATGAGTAGAAAGGAGACATAAGAGAAAAACAAGGAAAATGTAATTTTAATGTGGAAGCCCATGGCAAAATTCCACAGTACCCTTCCTTACTCCTAGCTAGGCCTGTTAGTCCTAAAAGTTTCTGAGGAATGTATAATCTTTTACTCATCACCCTGAGCATTGTTGACTGTCTTTAGGGAAGTATCCTTGAGTAGAGGTCACCCAAAAGAATAAGCTCCAGGGTTGGCTGTCCTTGAACAGCTTGAACAAAATAGACACCTACTGATTGTGTCTGTGAAGGCTTGCTCACAGCCCTGGAAGATGACCGAAACTCCTCAGATTATCTTATGACTGTCTGACTGATACCTTCCTCACATACCTCCTCTCCCCTGCCCCTCACAAAGTCCCCCATAAGAGACCTGAGCTCTCAAATGTCGCTTTCACTTTTGGGGTGGCCTGCATTCTTACTTGAACGTGTATTTCTTGCTTTCCTACATAAATCTGTTTATGTCTTTGACTGGCATGTGCTGAAATTCTTTTCCATCATGTAAGCCAAGGACTCCATCGACTCTGAGTTGTGTTCTTTCTCCCCCACTAGGAATAGAATAGATCTCTTTTCCATGACAAAATTATGAGACAAAACATTTTTTTGTTTTGTCTGGCTTAATAACTAATCAACCGTATATTCTGAGGCTGTTTTAGAATCATTAACTGTCCCAGGCCATGACTTATGTGCAGCATTTTGTAATTTAGAATACATTATTCCACTAATTCTGTGAGAGTCTTCAGTACTACCATACCTCTTTCACAGGATAGAAACTGAGTCAGCAAGGTTACATGACCTGCTATGGTTAACCAGTTTTAGATGGAAGAATCAGGGCTGCGAGTCAGATAGTAGCCTGGGTTCTAGCACAGTGATCAGTCCCTGCTCCTGCATGGGGTATAGATGGCTGCGTGGTCTGCAGGGGCTGGGGATGCGGTGAGGGAAGCTGCCCATCTTGGTAAGAATTCTGATAAAATACTTGGGGCTTTGGAAGCAGATGGAATGTTCTGGTTGAAAGCCACCAAAGTTTCCCCCAAAGTGGCTCTGTTTACTCCATGATCCCCACCACCAAGTTTCCTGTCTTTGCCTCCCTCCTGGTTGCTCCTTTGATCTCATGATGTGGGCTCTTAGCCTGAACCAGGCCTTACTCCAGTCTGCCCAGGTTCCTTTCCAAGCCCACCTTAGGCTGACAGTTCCGTCTCCTCCCTGACCCTGAGGCAGGAGCCTAAGATGGTGCCCACCTTTCCCCACCTGAAGCTTATTTCCTTTAACCAGGCTTCCCACCAAATGCAGGTTCATATGGGAGCAGTTAGAGGAAATCAGGCCCAGGAAATAAATTGAAACCAAACCCAAGCTTCTGCACCTGTTGAGCCAATCAGGTCCCACTTCCCTCCCGCCCCTTGGTAAGGGTTAAAGCAGAGGGACTTCATTATCATGTCAGTGAAATTGTCTCCCTCTTGTTTCTAGGAAGTTCAGATAACAACATAGTTTCAGTTTGGAGATGGGGAACTTTAGCATAAGTGACTCCATTTTGATTTTTAGTCTGGTCTTTTAGGATATAGGACAGGAGCTTAGGCCAAAACAATAGCCTCCTGTAATTTTTATTTAACATTCCTCTACTACAAAAAGGGCCTGAGGAAGCTGGCGTGGTGGAAATGCTTGTAATCCCAGCATTTGGGAGGAAGAGACCTGAGGATTGTTTCATAGACAGCCTCAGACACTTAGCGAGGCCCTTCACAACTCAGTGAGACCCTGTTAAAAAAAAAAAAGACTAAAAAATAGGACCTGGGGTGTAGCTTGGAGGTAGATGACCCTGGCTTCCATTCTCAGTACTGAAGAAAAGGGGGGCCTGAGGAGGTAGTGGGGTCAGGGAAATAAAGTCCAGCCCAAAGGCTTATGGCCAGAGGTGTGTGTCGATTCACTCTTTCCTTATCCAAGTTCAGTGGCCCTCAAACTTGGAGTGGATGGAACTCCACCAGGAGAACTGTGAAATACACTAACACCTCCGCCCCACTTCAGGTTGGGACCAAAGATTGCATTCTTAACAGACACCTCAGGGTGTTCTGATGCAGGCGGCCTACGGCACGCAGCTTGGGAAACATCAGTGTGCTGGTTTGGAACCCATCAGCCCTGAGAATGTGGGCAAAGTTCTTGGCCCTTCTACATTGGGGATAAGAAAGAGTACTTGACAGGCAGGTGTAAGGACTAAATGAGAAGGTGGGATGCGAAGCATAACCAAATGTTAACTGCTAGTACTACTGTGATGACGTTAATCCGTCCCTCTCAGCTTGGTGGGTGGGTGCTCTGCCTGCTTTACATCTCTGCCTGGCCTGGGAGGTCGGCTGGTAGACCTCGTTCTCAATCATCTACTTCCCAGGGCCTTCAAGTAGATTTCTAATCACTTACCCCTGAGCCTAGACTAAAATGCCAGGGCCACCCCCACTCTCCTGCCCAGCATGCACACATACGCGCGCGCACACACACACACACACACACACACACACACACACACACACACACATGACCTGTGCTCCAGCTCTGCACATCACCTCTTGCAAGTCCTGGTTGTCAAGGTGTTGAGGATATTGACAGAAGTTGTCTTTGAGTGGGCGAGATTGTAGGTGAGTGCTTTTTTTTTTTTAATCTCCTTTCTTTGCTTGTCTGTATTTTCTGATTTGTCATGAGCATGTATTGCATTTGTACCCAGAAAGAAAATTATTTTTAATTTTGATAAACTCTAGTTGTCGCGATGCCTAGGAAACTCTCCCTGAAGGGTTCTACTGCAGTCTAAAGGCTGGTTTTAAGCTGCTGCCCTCTCAGCCAGCACCTCTCTTCTCTGTGCTCTAGGTTATATTTGCATTTTCTTGCTCCTTAGAGGTTCTTAAAGGGGTGGAGCAGCCTTCAGCAGGCGCCTTGAGGGTAGAAGCTCTATCATTTCTTCCAGACAAGTAGCCTGAATGTTTCTTTGCTCTGTTGGCTCTCCACCCTCCTCTCTGCAGTCAAATCCCCGTGGCTATGAGAAGTCGAGGGTGCCTGGTTAGGGTAGGACTTGATTCTACCCAGCTGAATGTGCCATTGTGCCCCTCCTGACACTGGGCTGGGGGTCTAGTCAGTGGCAGAGCACTTGCCTAGCTTGGGCAAGCCTGTGAATTTGATCCCCAATTCCACAAGGAATAAATACAATCCCTGATACCAGGCTGGCAGCAGAGTGCAGTCTTTGGAGACTGATGGATCCTCAGAGCAGTTTTCAGTGGGGATTGGTTATCTCATGGGGATAGGGGTAGCATTTGACCTGGGTAGGAATTTAACCTAGTTCTCACAAAATTTCTAGACATCCTCTTTATCACTGATTTTCTTAAAACCTAAACAGCTCTGAGAAGCCTGGTAGAAGCTGAGTTGAAACTCATTCACTCAATTCCAGCATTTGGGAGGCTGAGGCAGGAGGATCACTTGAATCCAAGAGTTTGATGCCAGTCTAGGCAACATAGACACCCAGACTCAAAAGATGAAGACTCATTCAATCATCTGGTGTATATTTATGCATCAAACATGATTAAAAACAGATGTGATTAACACAGGTTTGAGATTAAGATAATCTGTGTTTAAATCATAGCATCGATCCTTAACTATGTAATGTTACTTTCCTTAGCCTCCATTTTCTTACCTAGAAAATGGGGATAGAAGCCGGGTGTGGTGGCACACGCTTGTAATCCCAGCATTTGGGAGGCTGAGACCGGAGGATCATGGTTCACAGATTTAGTGAGGCCCTCTGCAACTTAGACCCTGTTTCAAAATAAAAGAATAAAAAATAGGGCAGGGGTGTAGCCAGGAGGTCGAATGACCCTGGGTTCCATCCCCAGACCCGCAAAAAAAAAAAAAAAAAAAAAAAAGAAAGAAAGAAAAAGAAAAAAAGAAGAGAAAAGAAAATGGGGATAGAAATTGTGTCTGCCTTACAGGATCATCATGAGAATTACAGAAAATAAAGCATATGAAGCACTCCTTGCTCAGTGACTGGTAACCACCATGACTCCTGGGATTGTGTGTGTGTGTGTGTGTTATTGGGACTCGAACCCAGAGGCATTCTATCTTTGATTTACACACCAGCCCATTTTAGTTTTTGTTTTGAAACAGGGGCTGACAGTGCTGCAAGTCTCTCTACATTGCAGAGGCTGTCCTCAAACTTGTGATCTTCCTGTCTCAGCATCCCAAGTACAGGGATTACAAGTGTGCTCCACCATACCTGGCTTACTACTGGGATCTGTTGAGGCTGCAGAGATAGAAACAACAGAGAGACATTACCTCTCATTTGAAAAAGCCTTCTCAAAAGGGAGAGAGAAAGAGCTACTTGTATATAGGCAAGGTGATATACGCCTGTAGTCCTGCCTGCTAGTGAGGCTGAGGGAGGAGGACAGCAAATTCAAGGTCAGCCTCAGCCACTAAGTGAGACCCTGTCTCAAAGCAAAATTAAAATGAAGGTTGGGATATAGCTCACTGCTAGAGTGCCCCTGGGTTCAATTCCCAGGACCTCAAAAAAGAAAGAGGCTAAGGTAGCAATCTCACAGGTGGAGGGGCAGGGGACACAGCCTATAGATGGGCTGGGAGCTTCAGACTAAAGGAAACAGTCTGAGAAGTCTGCAGAAAGGAAGTAAGTCTTGGGACACACCTGCAGGACTAGGTGGGAAGATGGAGAGACAGGCAGCAGACAGGCGCAGTGTCGAGGAGGGACGGCAGACGAGCTGCGGGCTTGGCCCCGGCTGATGGGGCCGTGGAGATGGCAGCATAGGCCAGTGGTTAAGAGATCAGTGCTAGAGACCATAGGAGGTGCATGCATCATTCACTGTGTGATGTCAGGAATGTAGACCAGAGAACTTATACACTACAAAACATTAGTTTTTATAGTTGTGGAGGTGGGAAAGTCCCAGGTCAGGGTGCTGGCCACATTGGTGTCTGGAGAGGGCCACTTCCTGGCTCATACGTGGAGCTTTCTTGCTGTATCCTCACATGGTGGAAGGCAGAAGGGGCTCCCTGGGCCTCTTTGATGAGGACACGAATCCTCTCAGGGCTGGAGAGGAAGACCTAGTCAAATGTCCCAGCCCTAAATACCATCCTCTTGGGGTTAGGATTTCAATGTAAGAAACCTTTGAGGAAGACAAAACCACTTAGAACACAGCAGTTCTTTCCCACCATCACCACCTTCCACCCCCATAGGCCTGGGGTTTCTTATCTGTGCAGTATACCTAGTGATAGTTCCTTCCCGCTAGAATTTCTATGAGTTATTAATTAAGGCTTGTGGAATGCATTTTAAAAATTCACAAGATGCTAGCCAAAGTTATTACTATTATGGTATTATTATTGTTTTGGTAATATGGGTTGAACCCTGGGGTATTCCATTTGTGTGCTATACCCCCAGCTCTTTATTTTGAGTGTGTGTGTGTGTGTGTGTGTGTGTGTGTGTGTGTGTAAGAAACAGTGTCTCACTAAGTTGCTGATGGTCTCACTAAGTTGCTGAGGCTGGCCACAAACCTGTGGTCCTCCTATCTCAGCCTCCCAAGTACTGGGATTACAGGTATACACTATCAGCCTATTATTGTATTACAGTAATTGTTATAAACCCATACTTAGCATTTTTTCCCCAAAAAGGGTCCCATGGCATATTCATTCTGGCCTCTTTCCCAGATGTTTGGATATCCGTATTCATTCACCTATCACATAATAGTAGTATATAATATGTATATATTATATAATATATAATAATAATATTATTATATAATAATAATATAATAATAGCTAGTACTTCACAGCATCTTCTATGTGCCAAGCATTGTTCTATGTACTTAAAATATGTGAAATTCATTAAATCCTGCCAATAATGCTGTGAAGTAGATACTGTTATTATCTCTATTTTATAGAGGATGAAATTGAGACACAGAGAAGTTAAACTGCTTGCCCAGCATCACACAGCTATTAAGTGAAAGAGCTGTATTTCTTTTGGTCCCAAGAAGTCTGGCTTGGAGTCTATGCTCTTAACTATATGACTATTGGACACTCATGCTATATAAGACTCTGGGAAGAACAGAAGGACAAAAACGTGAATTAAACAGAGGAGCACTGATCCTACCCAGAGGGAGAGTGGCTGGGGGCGTAATGAGGCATGGTAAGATCGCACCTGCTTGAGCCAATGGGTCGTGGCTGCCTGGAGGTCCCTGCAGAGCCCAGGTGGGCCTCTTGGCATGCCTGAGCTATCACTTGGGGTCATCAGAAGTCCCTGCTGCAGTCTTGCTAGAGTAGTTAATGCACTCACAGAGCGCGTTGCTGATAACGCTTTGCCACAGGTATTAGCCCTGTTGGTGCCCCTGCCCAGTGGAAGGCTGGATGGTAGATGGTAGCTGGGCGGGTGTAAACCCACCCCAGTACTCACGAAAAAATAACTCAAGGTTCAGCTTATTGGAATGCAGGTTGGGTCATTGCCCATTGGGTCACCACTCTATCCATGGATTGGCCACCCGTTTATCTCCAAGTTCTCTTTCCTGTGCTAAACATTACACCAAAAACAAGATTGTTCTTTCTTTCCTTCTGAATATACTTCCAAAGTCCCTAACATTTCCCCCCTTAGCCCTTTTTGGCTTCAAATGGCTTATGCTTAGCCAGGCATGGTGGCACATGTCTGTAATCCCAATACTTGGGAGGCTGAGACAGAAGAATCTCAGGTTTGAGGACAGCCTCAGCAAATAATGAAACTCTCATTAACCTAGCAGGGCCCTGTTTAAAAAAAAAAGGTGGGGGGGCTCACCAGCTCTTTTTGTGTGGCTCAGAGGTAGAATGTCCCTGGGTTCAATTTCCAGTACCACAAAAATAAATAAAATAAACAATGGCTTATTCTTTATAGAGATTTAGAACACTTGTATCCTAAAAAGTAAGTTACAAGAACTGATTGCTTAATTTTCAGGAATTTTGCAAGCTGACTGTTAAACACAGCCATAATCAAAAGATATTAAGTTATATAAGCTTATGATCAAATGAAATAATTAAAAGCAAAGGTAATAAATATTCAAAACTCCTTGTTTTGTCTGGCATGATAGGGCATGCTTGTAATCCCAACAATTTGGGAGACTGAGGCAGGAGATTGAAAGTTCAAAGCCAGCCTGAGGAACTTAGTGATACTTCTTCTCCAAATAAAAAATGAAAAGGGCTGGGGGAGTACCTCAGTGTTGGAGTACTTGCCTAACATGTGTGAAGCCCTAGGTTAAGTCCCCAGTACTGCAAAGACAAAAAAGCAAACAACAACAAAAACACCTCATTGTTCCATAATTACTTTACTATGTGATATACTACTGCACACCCGACTGCGGTCAGTGATGGGACTCCATAGCTTGCATTTGGCCAACGTGGTGGTGTTTACACTACTGATATCAGCTAACACTACAGACCAGCACTCTTTCCCCAAAGTCCATTGTTAAACATTTCCCAGAACATCCTTGGTCCTAGAGATAATTAATTCTGATGTCTTCTCACCCAGTACTTCAGCAAGGACATTCACTAAGAATCCTTGGTTGCTTTGTGGAAGAGGAGGAAGAGGAGCTGGTTAAGGCAAGGTGAAAACCGGCAGGGCCCTGCCCACTACCCAATTCCTGAGCTAGGCCAGCTCTATGAGAGTTTTTATGGTGTGTGTGTGTGTGTGCGTGTGTGTGTGTGTGTGTGTGTGTGTGTGTGTGTGTGTATGCGCGCATGCGCACACGCACATGTGCATGTGTGTGTTAATGGGGATCAATCCGTCATGCATGCTAGGCGAGTGCTCTATCACTGAGTTACATGTACTACCAGCCCTTTTTATTTTTTGAGACAAGGTCTTGCTGAGTTCCCCCGGCTGCCCTGGAACTTGAGATCCTCCTGCTTTAGCTTCTGGGATAGTGGGGATTACAATCTTGTACCATCACTCTTGATATTTGTATTTTTTATTTTTGTTTTTGTTATTTTTTTCTTCTTTTGGTGCTGGGAATTGAACTCAGGGGCATTCTACTACCTCCCAGGTACAGGTATACCCCAGCCCTTTTTATGTTTTTGATTTGAAACAGGGTCTTGCTATGTTGCTGAGGGTCTCACTAAATTGCTGAGCCTGTCCTCAAGTCTTGGATTCTCCTGTCTCAGCCTCCCAAGAACTGGAATTACAAGCAAGCACCACAAAACCTGGTGTGTGTGTGTGTGTGTGTGTGCGCGCGCGCGCGCGTGTGTGCACGTGCATGCACGTGTGTGTGTGATATTAGGGATCCAGAAGCACTCTGTCTCTGAGATATGCCCCCAGGCCCTATTTTTTTTTTTTATTCTTTATCTTGAAACGGGGTCTCACTAAGTTGCGGAGGGCCTAAGTAGCTGAGGCTGGCCGTGAACCTGTGATCCTCCTGTCTTAGCCTCCCAAGTACGGGATTACAAACGAGTGCCACCTCACCCAGCTTACTTGTATGTTTTTAATGCAAACTTCCATGTAAGGATTTTAGTAAAGTTTTTTTCACAGTAAAAAAAAATTTGAAATGACTGATCTAATACTCTTATTTTACTGTTCAGAAAATGAAACGTTTTTACAGTTCAGATCCAGAATGAAATGATTTCCTCAAGGCCTCCCACAACCTGGTCTGCCACTGTGCACCCGATGGTGGGGAACTGATCCCTGCAGACAGGGTCCAGGGGCTGCTCTGCTCCCCTAGGATCTGTGGGCCTCATAGAGCCAGGGCGAAGGCACTACTGCGCCTCTTTGCTCTGTGCACAGCACATGCCTACCAAATCTGGCAAGTGTTTTTATTATGGTAGAAGACCCTTCTGGATACATTAGAAGGACTGCTGGGTTCAGAAACTTCCTTCCCTGACTGATTTGAGGTCAGGTTGGAAATCTGACCCTCCAAAACAGGTGTTTTAACTTGTTCCCAACTTTTGTTTGGGGGAAATCTGCTTAAAGCCTTAGACAAATAAACAAAACAAATACAATGGCTATTTTATTAAGCAGAGCCAGAAATGGATATGAGGGCCTGCTCAAGGGCGGGAAGATGTGTTGGCGATAGCGTGTGAGGTGCGGGGTGACATGGGGGGAGCGGGAGGGCAGCACATGGGGAACGAAGAGGATATGGGAGTGAAAAGATAGAAACAGTTAAAAGAATTATTTTTAGGCGTAAGAAAATTTAGCTCCAGGTGTCAAGGAGTGTACAATTTCCTGAGACAAAGTCTTGCCTATGGCTTCCCTGCAGCAAAACCTGATCTTATAGTTTTGCTTTGTTCTACAATCCAAATTATACTCCGTGCTCACAGAGGACAGGAATTCATTGCACAAACACATTCTTGTGGTAACTTTGATGAAGAATTCTGTAATCATCACTGAGCTTGTTTGCTGGGGCTGCCATAACACAGCACCACAGACCCGGAAGGCTTAACTCACATTTTATTTTCTTGCACTTGTGGTGGCCAGAAGTTCAAAACCAAGGTGTGAGCAGGTGTGGATTCTTTCGAGGCCTCTCTCTCCAAGGCCTGCAGATTGCTGCCTTCTTGGGGAGTCCTCACATCTGCATGCACATCTGGTGTCTCTCTCTGTGCCCAAATTTCCTCTTTTCATAAGGACACCTATCATATCACATAAGGGGCCACCTAAAGGCCTCATTTTAACTTAATCACCTCCTTGCAGACCTGTCTCCAAATGGAGCTACATTCTGAGGTGCTGGAGGTTAGAATTTCAACGTGTGCCCTGTGAGGGGACAAAATTTGGTTCATAGAAGATGTTTTGGAGCCAGGTGTGGTGACATGTGCCTATAATCCCAGTACTTAGCAAGCTGAGATAGCCAGCCTCAGTGACTTAGTGAGATGCCATTTCAAAATTTTAAAAATAAAATAACAAGGGCTAGGAGTATAACTTGGAGGGTAGAATGTTTCTTGGTTCAATCCCCAGTACCAAAAAAAAAAAAAAAAAAAAAGATGGTTAGGAATGTTTTTCCCTATAATGCATAAGTATCATACTTGGCAGTCACATACTTAGCCTTGAAAGGTCCAAGCACTCCCTCACTGGCCCTGAGATGTTTTGTTCTCTGCACATGATGGCGGCTATGCCTTGGGCAGATGGCTTATCAAGGGAAGTGCCCCACCCCACACAATCCTGTGTTAAAGAATTTTGAAGTTTCTATCTTTCCTTCAAATTACCTTTTGTCTTGTTTTTACAGGAATTTATTTTCATAGGTGGGAAGTCCCCCAACAGTTTTCATTATTAGCAGAAGCTACTAATGATGTGGAAACAGCTGCAGTGGCTGTGTGTGGCCAGAAGTACATAGAAGGGGAGGTCACCTGCGAGGTAGAGGGCAGCTGAATGTCAAACTGCTTCCCATCTAAGTAACAAGTCTTGTCCCCTGTTTCTTCATCTTTTCCTGCATCCATCAGTATTTGTCAGACATCGAATGAAGCTGGGTCACTGCTGATACACGGCTAAGTGACATTCTCCGATCCCTGCCTTTGTTTACAGTTCAGCCGTGCTGGCCATTAAGTGACTCAGGAACCACTGTCCCTGCTTTGCGAGCAGACAGGCTCCTAAATGGTTCATAACTCGTAATAGTTTCCAGACCTGGAGTAGAAGTTTCATCAATCTCCAGATAAAAGATTGCTGGAGCGGAGGCTATTGGAGCACACCTATAATCTCAGTACTTTGGAAGCTGAGATAGGAAGATCACAGGTTCAAGGCCTGCAGCAGCAACTTAGTGGGATGATTACCAACTTTTAGCTAGACTCTATTTCTTTCCTCCTCCTCCTCCTCCTCCTCCTCCTCCTCTCCTTCCCCTTCCCCTTCCCCTTCCCCTTCCCCTTCCCCTTCCCCTTCCCCTTCCCCTTCCCCTTCCCCTTCCCCTTCCCCTTCTTCTTCTTCTTCTTCTTCTTCTTCTTCTTCTTCTTCTTCTTCTTCTTCTTCTTCTTCTTCTTCTTCTTCTTCTGTGCTGGGGATTCAACTCAGAGGCATTCTACCTCTGAGCTAAACCTCCAGCCCTATTTTACATTTTATTTTGAAACAGGGTCTGTGATCTTCCTGTTTTAGCCTACCAAGTACTGGGGTTATAAGCATGCACGACCATGCCTGGTTTTGAAAAACTACTGGTTATTCTCTGTGTGAGATTTCTATACACATGTTCAAAATTAATAACAATATAAATTCTAGGTTGTTTTTTTTTAATGGTACTGGGGTTCCTGGAAACCCTTCTACCTCCAGGATACACTCCCAGACACCTATTTTTTATATTTTTATTTGGAAACAGGGTCTCTTAAGCCAGCGATCCTTCTGTCTCCACCTCCCAAGCGTGGGGATTACAAGTATGCGCCTACCACGCCTGGCAATTCTAGGTATTTTTAACTACCTGTATAGCGAAAATTAAATAAGAAAAAGTATTGTGCATGCCTTTCTTGCTCCTGTCCCATTTGATTATAAATCAGTAGCGGGTAAGAACCAAGGTGTAGTCCTAAGCATTGTGTAGGAAGTGGGTACTCTATATATACCCACTGGTTTTATTTGAATCTTCATGATGAAAAATAGTTTAACCCAAACCACTATAATATTAGAAACTGTCATCACTTTCTCAGACTGTGAAAGAGGTAAGGCCTGATTATCCCAGAGAGCAAGCCCAAGTGACTAGGGGGTTGTCAGCACTCCCCTTTCTCCAAAGGCAATTAGATCCTATGTTCTTCAAGTAATGAGTCAGAGACCAGGGGTTGGCAGTGAGTTCCATTGGAAATTCCTACTACCCTTCTAAGGTACAGTCTTGTGTATAGCCTACAGCTTCAATGTAATTGCTCTCTGGCCTGCTCCCTATAAACAGCAACCTAGGATGATGCAGGACTGCCCTTCCTCCACACTCAGAAGTTAAATCAACTCAGTTTTTCAGGTATTTTTTGGGTTGTTCAAGACAAGAGTACTCTCAGAGAGCTTGGTTAAAAGTAGCAAGAACCCAGAAGTTGGGAGGGGCATCTTAGAAAAGGGTTGGCCTTTGAATGTTGATTTCTTCCTAAAACAAATAACCAGTCAAACTTAAGCTGTTGCATGGGAATTGATGAGTGTAGAAAAGTGAGTGCCCACCATTCCATGCCTGGGGTCTACTGATCAGTATGTCTTCATGGGCTCGTGTTCCCTTGGCCGTGACGGTTTTAGGCAGAGCCATGTGACCCAGTGCTGGCCAATGAAGAGTGAGAAGCACAGGAAGCAGGGAGCTGAAAGAGGGAAGAGGGCTTCTGGGAAAGGCTCATTCTCACAAAATGCTCCTCCATTACCATGATGGAGACTCAGCCACCGCCTGAATACTCTAAGCAGAAAGGATCTAATTTAGGAAATTAGATACTTACGGATGGGTGAGAAAAGCAAGTCTTAGGCTGCATCTCAGGCAGAACCAGCAGAACACCACAGACATGTCTGTCAGGGTGACAGCTACCTGTCACCATCAAGAAGCTGGGAGACGGGCATATATGAATGCATTACTATGACCCTCACCATCATGTACAATTGCAAAGCACCAATTAAAAAAAAACTTTAAAAAGATGGAGGAGGAGGAGGAGGAGGAGGAGGAGGAGGAGGAGGAGGAGGAGGAGGAGGAGGAGGAGGAGGAGGTGGAGGGAAATCAGGACACCACCCCAGCAAGGGAGGTTTCAGAACTGTTCCACCTTACCTACGTCAAGGGATCAGGAAGCCGCCTCCAGGGCCAGACTGTGCCTGCTTGATCTGTGTGGGCAAAAATGAAAGCCCCACTTCCTGCTTCTCTCTACTCAGGAAGCCTGTGATGGGCTCTGGGACTTTTGCTAACAATGCTGCAAACATTCAATGTCTCCAAGCCCACGTTTGCCAGGAAATAGCAGACAAAACAAACCACAGCCTCCTTTCACATCTCAAGAGGGTGCAGTGATGTGCATCCTTCACGTAGAGTCCTACCCTCTGCTCTGTTAGTGTGACACTCCTGCTCTTCTTCCATCCTCTTCTGCACTCTTTCCAAGGGGAGATAAATGAAGCATCTAATTGTCAAGTTTGGAAGAAGAAATTTATAGTGCACTGACCAACCCCCTTCTCTTCTCTTTCTTCACCCACACAGAGGATGCTTTCTGATCTATAATTCCATGCACAAACTTTCCCCTGTAGGAGAATGTTCGTAATTCTCCAGAGTTGCCTGTGACTGGCTGGGTAAGTTGGCCTAATATTTGATTTCATTAATAAGATGCTCACTTGCCTACAGATAGAGCTCATATCAGATGTATCAGAAATAAGGGTAATACATTGGCCTCCATATTCCAACGCTTTTCCCTTTGTTTCTTCATTGATTGAGGGATCTGGGGAGGAAACGTGGGCTGGAGAAACAGCATGGAACTCTCCTATGCTACTGGTGGACACCAGGCACTCCATCTGTCTGTCTTGATAACTCCTGCTATAGAACCATCAGCAGTTGTCCAGGTATTTCATATATACAGCTCAGGAGATCCTAAAAAACATCCTTTTGAAAAAGCCAGGGCAGGCATCATTGGCTTAGGAGCTAAAGCAGCAGCTCTTAGTGCCTCTGAACTTTTCCATAGTGTGATGTATATAGAAAACAGGGACACACACATCTATACATCACACTAGGGAAAAGGTATAAAGCTGCCGGCAGCAGTGATAACAAGCCCAGTAGTCCAGGCTGCCCATGTCCTCACCTGGTGACTCTGAGCATTGAGATGATAAACATCTCATTACACCGGTAATCCATTCCCTGCCTACCAGATAGGAAATTCTAGCTGAGAGAAGTATGTGAGGTAGTTCAAGGCCACAAGGCTAATACACAGAGGTGTGAACCCAGATACTCGGTCCATATCCAAACAGTCTCAAGTTTGCAGTGGGGTACTTCCCACGCAGGTACTCACTATAGCATACTCGGTTAGCGAAGGTTCTAAGTGATGGTTTTTGATTCCTGGCTGTGTCTGTAGGACCAGTCTCTATCTAGAGATGCAATCTGCCTCCTATCAACTCTCCTCCTTTCTGAAGGAGAGAATGGGAGTCTGCTTTAAGGTCTCATGATCTACTTGAGTAGGTACATTTATGGTCTTGCAACTCCCATTGGGTGAGCAGTTGGCCCATTAAATAGCCAAGGTGCCATCTCTGCTCCTCCACACAGGCAAAGCCTCCTGCCCAGGGTCATCATGCGCAGTAGGTGATCCATGAATTAATAATGTTGCCTAAGCCGGGCATGGTGGTGCATGCCTGCAGTCCCAGTACTTGGGAGGATCACAGGTTAGCTGACAACCTCAGCAATTTAGTGAAATCTTGCTTCAAAAATAAAAAGGCTAGGGGTATAGCTCAAGGTAGAATGCCTTTGGGTTCAATCCCCAACACCACTAAAATGAAAATGTTGCCTAATCATTAAAAAATAATAGAAACACACCTTAAACTCTTGTGTGCGTGCGTGTGTGTGTGTGTGTCCGTCCCTGAGGATTGAACTCAGGGGCATTTTACCTCTGATCTATATTCTCAGCCCTTTTTATTTTTTGGGTTGAAACAGATCTCACTAAGTTACTGAGAGTCTTGCTAAGTTGTTGAGGCTGACCTCAAACCTGTGGTCTCCTCTTGTCTCAGCGTCCCAAGTTCTAGGATTATCATCGAGGTGTGTTTCACCATGCATGGCAAACTTTTTTTTTTTGGTGGTGGTGGTACTGGGATTCCTGGAAGCCTTTCTACCTCCGGGCTACACTCCCAGACCTATTTTATTTTTGGAAACACGGTCTCTTACGCCAGCGCGGCTGGCTTTGAACCTGCATGATCCTCCTGTGCTCGCCTCCCAAGCGCGGGGATTACAAGTGTGTGCCACCACGCCCGGCTATGGCAAACTTTTAATTTTTTTTTTCAGGTCTGAGGATGGAACCTAGGGGCATTCAACCTCCGAGGTACAACCCCTGCTCTATTTTTTATTCTTTATTTTGAAACCAGGTCTCACTGAGTTGCAGAGGGCCTCACAAAGTAGCTGAGGTTGTCCGTGAACCGCGATCCTCCGGTCTCAGCCTCCCGAAAGCTGGAATTACAAGTGTGGGCCACCACGCCTGGCTGCAAAATTTTAATTTTAACTCAAATTATATCTAGGTATAATTAGGCTTAGGAATTGAACCCAGGGGCATTCTTCTCTGAGCTACATTCCCAGCCATACTTGATTTTAATTTGAAACAGGACCTCACTAAGCATGCTGAGGCTGGCCTGGAGCCTGATTCTCCTGTCTCAGCCTTCCAAGGAATGAGATTACAGGCCTATGCTACCATTGTATAGCTATAGGTACTTTTTTCTTTGGCACTGGAGATTGAACCCAGGGGCATTCTACCTTTGAGCTATACCTCCAGCCCTATTTCATTTTTATTTTGAAACAAGGTCTTGCTAGGTTGATGAGAGTCTTAGTACTTGCTGAGGCTGTCCCCAAACCTATAATCCTCCTGACTCAGACCCCCAAATATGGGGATTATAGCCCTGTGCCATCATGCCCAGAAATAGGCACCATTTTTTTCTTTTTTTCTTTTACTTCTTTTTTCTTTTTCTTTTTTCTTTTTGGTGGTACTGGGGTTCCCGGAAGCCCTTCTACCTCCAGGCTACACTCCCAGATCTATTTTATATTTTTTTATTTGGAAACAGAGTCTCTTAAGCCAGCGAGGCTGGCTCCAAACCAGCGCGATCCTCCTGTCTCTGCCTCCCAAGCGCAGGGATTACAAGCGTAGGCACCATTTTTTTTAAGGATAAGATCAAGGAATTTTCTTGGAGGGCATCTATTAATTGGAGTTCTGCTGTATCATTCTTGCCTTAACTGTACCCACAATTCATTTGTTTTACAAATATTTGTGTTCTTACTGTGTGCTATACTCTAGGAACTAGAAATATAGCAGTAACTAACAGTCTCTGCATTCATGGAGATTACATTTGATTGGAATTGTAGATTGGATTTATTTTCTTTCTTTCTTTTTTTGAAATGGAGTCTCACTCTGTTGCCCAGGCAGGCCTTAACTCATGCTCTTCCTGCCTCAATCTGGGGTCACAAGTGTCTTCCACTATGCCTGGCTTTCAGGTTTTGTTTTTGCTTATTTTTAAGTAGGACAAGAATTTTTAAAACCCAAAGCAATCTGAATACAGAATTACCCTAAAATGTTAGTGATTTTTTCTTATTCTTTTCATATGTCTTTCACACACCAATTCACAGCATTTTTTTTTCTTTTGGTCTATGGCTTGTCCTTATGAAACCTTTCCAAAGCATACAACTTCAGTTTCATGGGAAACAAGAGCTCTTTTTTTTTTGCACTCACATTTCCTTGGCTTTCTCAATAATTACATTGCATCATCAGAACTGCAAGTACGACAGGAGATGTGGAGTGGGAACAGATAGCACTGACTCCTGGTGAGCATTCAGCTCGATTCGTGGAGAAGTGCCTGAGAGTGCCTCTAGTGCTTGAGCACCTGGCAAGCCATGGGTGCCGGGGTTCCATGGAGGCCGCGGGCATGCGCCTCCTGCCGACTGGCTAGGTGAAGCTTAGTCTCAAGAGCTTCTGCCCCAGCCTCATCTTCCCCAGACCAATGAATAATGGGCATGATAGACTTTGATGGGAGCTTGGGCCACTCTTTTATTGACAGGCTCAAGAACTTATTCTAAAGGTTTACAAAAGTGAGGAGAAAGATGTACCCTTTTTAGCTAAAATTTTTAAAATAAAATTCATAAAGGGGAAAAGATGTCTCTGTGTTGCCTTTTGTGTGATATCTCATGTGAATGTCCTTTTTTCTGCAGTGCTCCCTCATATGTCTCCCTTGTCAGGTGCCCCAACCCTTTCCTCAGGTACGACACTGCTTCCTTAGAATAAAACACCCCGTAGGCTTGGGGATGTGGCTCATTGATAGAGCACTTGGCTGTGTGAAGCCCTGGGTTCCATTCCCAGTATTACACACACACACACACACACACACACACACACACACACACACCACCCACCAAAACAAAAACAAAAACAGAAAAACTTAGGATATCTATGGAAAACTACCCAACCTATTCCTTTTTGTGAAAAATACATATTTCTCTTGTTAGTATGACTTAGGCTTGATTTTCAGGTCTTGTAATTCATAACAAAGGTCCTTTCCCACCCCCCCATTAACTGAAAATTCCCCAGCCAGACTTATTCAGGACAATGGCACTGTTTTCAAATCCATATGAGGTTCAAGTTTCTCTCTGGAGAAAAGAGGTAGAGGTAGAGTCCAGTTCATCCTCTACAAGAAGCACCGCTTTACGGGAATGCCAGCCACCCTACATTGTGTAGGGCGATAAGAGAACATGTGCCTACATATCCTCACAATAGCACACTCCCAAATCAAATTCAAAACAAATATTCAAAACAAATAGGCAACAATAATGGTAAGAAGTTAATGGTGGAACATTCAGTGTCCCACAGCATTCCTGAGGTGACGACGAGAGAGGACAGAGATCATTTAATTCAAACAGTTTATGTTACAAATAAGGAAGTCAAGATGCTTGGGTCAAATGACTCGCAGAAGACAGAGGTGGCCTGAGATGAGGCTGGGGTAAGAAGCGAATGACCTTTAGTCATCTGTTGCCTCCACCCCACCAGCTGTTCTCAAAGTGTGGGCTATAGGCCCTGCCCTCAGGATCCCTGCCATACTCTTGAACTCAAAACTATGGTATTTTTTGCCTTCCTTTTTTGCTCTTTTGTGTTGTTGTTTAGTTTTGTTTGACTTTATCTGTATTCTGAAGTATGATAGTTATTATAGAAAAAACACAGTGAAACACTTGGACAATTATTTGAGTTGTGAGTTGAGTGAATCACTTTTTATAGTTTTTTTTTTTTTTTTTGCTTGAAAGAATGACAAAGAATGCTTTTTCAGGCTGGGCATTTGGCAGACATTTTCTCAAAAATGAACAAAGGGAGCCTGTCACTTCAAGGAAAACAACTGTTAGTATTTGTTGCCAATGATAAAATTTGAGCTTCTAAGTGAAAATTACAATTTTGGAAAAGTTGTATGTACCACTATGGTGCTTGACAGTTTCCTAGTATTTAATAAGATTGATGGTGATATTAATAAATACATTTTTTGACATGGTAATAAAATGTGTCAACATTTAGAATACTTGCATAACTCAATAGACCAATATTTTCCAATGACCAATGCATTGTGTTACAAAGTCATGTATTGGTAAAAGACCCATTCTAAGTGCACAATAGAGTTGGTGGTGTAGCTCAGTGGTAGAGTGCTTGCCTTGCATGTGCAGGGGTGGGGGCTGGTTGGACCCTAGCATCAACCCCTCCCCCTAAAAGGGCATTTTAAGTGCAAGATAGATGAATGAAGACATTACAAAAAGTTTATTGGCATGGTTTCAGATTCTACATTGCAACTAACATCTAAGACATTTGTTAAGTTTGGGTGCATTATTTAGAAAAATCCACAATTATCTAAAAAGATTTTAATGCAGTCTTCCTTTGTCCAGCTACGTATTTGTGTAAAGCTGAGCTTTCTTCATATATCTCAACAAAAACAAAAACTTCAGTATATTAGATGAAGAAAAAGGCATGAGAACCTAGTCACCTCTATTAATACAGACATTTAAAAATTACAAAAATGTAAAATAATCCTATTTTTCTCACTAAATACCATTTTTGGTAAATGTGATTTTAAAAAACATAGCTGAGCACAGTGGTGTATGTTTGTAATTCCAGTCACTGGGGAGGCTAAGATAGGAGGATCACAGGTTTGAGGCCAGCCTCAGCAAATTAGCAAAATGCTGCCTCAAAATAAAAATAAAAAAGGCTGGGTATGTAGTTCAGTGGTAGATCATCCTTGAGTTCAACCCCTAGTACTGCAAAAATAAGTAAATAAATGAATAAATTAGTTTAAATAGAACTTTATTATATAACATCTAGTGGGATGATGATGATGATGATGATGATTAGTAGTAGTAGTAGTAGTAGTAGTAGTAGTAGTACTGGGGGTGGAACCCAGAGGCTTTCTACCGGGCTATACTCCCAGACCTATTTTATATTTTATTTGGAAACAGGGTCTAAGTTGTTGAGAGTCTTACTAAGTAGCTGAAGCTGGCTTCGAACCTGTGTGATCCTCCTGTCTCAGTCTCCCAAGCGTGGGGATTACAAGTGTGCGCCACCACTTCCGGCCCCTGTTATTGTTGTTTTATAATTAATAAAGAAATTTTCTATAAGCAGATATAACCTCTCTACATTTCAAGAGTGTAAAGGGATCCTGAGACTGAAACACTCGAACCACTGCAGCACACCAGCCTGTCCTCCAGAAAGTAGGCTGGGGGCAGGAAAATCTTGCCACTTTTGTGGGAGCTATGGAATTTGTCCAGAGGCCACTTGAGACCTGAAACTGAAGAAACTGGTGATGTGAAACTGTGGACACAAAAGAGCAATGCCTCTAACCCTCACCCTGCCTCTCAGCCAGGACTTTACCAAATTCAGAGTGAGTTAAAACTTCCCATCAGCAGCTGACACAGCTACTCTCATACCCCCTACCACTCCTAACCTTACAGCTCACCAATCAGCGCCTAACACAACCACTTGCATTGCCCTGCCTCATCCCCAACCCTGTACAAAGCCTTTAGCCTGTGAGGGCGTGGGCTTCTGACAGTTGTCTCCTCCAGTCAGTTGCTCCCTCCCAGGATTTTACCCCAAATAAACCCTATTCCTTGCTGTTGAGCTGTGTTCCATTGTCTCTGTATTTTCTAACAACTTTACCCAAGTAACCCAATGCTGTTATTATTTCATTTTTCAATCTAGTCCTCCTTCTTCCTCCAAAACTATTTAGAAGTCAAGAAAACTGCAAAAGAAATGTAGCTTCTCCAAATCAAAGAACCCCAAGTCAAGAGAAGGCCAGAGAAGTAAATAGTTTCTGCGGGGCAGCTGGGCCTCCTCCCTCTCGTGCAGGCAGCCTGGTGGAGTTGCTGGTGTCCTTTGGCTTCAGTGGTCTCACACCCGATCACCTCCTCCTTCCTCCTAAGCCTCAACACCATTCTGGAAAGGTATGAGCTCTGGGTTCTCAGAACACAAAAAGGGACTTACTAATGCCCACCCTTCCAAGATTCTCATGCAGGGAAGGGTGAGTTCAGATTGTGTAGTGCCTGCTCAGGCTGGGGGCTGAGGTGAAAAGGGAAGGCCACAGTTTCTGGCTTGAAAAGGAAATGTAAATCTCCAGCAGACCACGTGCCAGAAGCTGCCAGAAGACCATTTCCCTGTTAGTAAACAGGGCTGCCTGGGCCATCTTTCTCTTCTTTAATAACCTGTGGGGCACCTATTGATTGCACATGCTGGTCCCTCATAAATTAGAGCAGGGATGCCTTCCGGTGGCTCTGGAGCTGTGTGGACGATGAAATTGGCTCACTAATACTTCATGCGCATGGAGCACAGTGTACTGCGCCACATAAACATGAAGAATATGTATCATCAGGCGCTGAAAACGCATGGGAAACAGCTCTGATGGCTGCGGAGGCTTCTGGGCATGCTGCAGACTCTAATTAGGCAGTTTCTTCCACTCATACTGGAGACTGACAGGAACACTGATTGCTGGCCTCCCGCTGCAGCCTGCTCCGCTCTTAGATGGGAGGGAACAGAGAGGCCTGGTGGGTGGGAGATGGGGTGGCTCCCCTCGCGGACCCCTCACCAGGAATGGGAGCCAGCATGTCTCAAGGAACCGGCCTTGTTTATGCTATGGTGGATAGAGCACTGAATTAGGAATCAAAACACGTGCTCACAAACCCCACTTCAGCCATATATGACTGGGTGATCTTGGACAACTCCCTTAACTTCTCTGAATCTCAAGCATCTCGTTTGAAAAGTAGAGAAAATGATAGTACCTAGTTAATTGCGGGGTTTAAGACCTGCCTAGTGCCCGGTATGCTCTCAGTAAGTAGTGAGACAGAATTTAAAACATTTGAAGAACATGGCAATAGGTATAGGAATGAAACAGGGTTTTTTCCTCCCATTTCTGAAATTTGGCATTAGGGATGTTCCACCACTATCCCTAGCCAACACCTTGTTCTTTAAGAAGTGAGGCCCTGGAACGCAGAGCTTGACAAATTGGAAATGTGCTCTTATCCTTTCTGTCTTCCCATGCTCCTCCTGACTTGGCTTCTGAATTTAAAATTGATTTCTCAAGGAACCTCTCTAAAGTGCATAGTAAACACACATAAAAAATGCCAGCATAGCTTACCGTTCTTAAAAAAAAAAAAAAAAAAAAAAAAAAGCTTGGTACCTACATGCCCACACTTGGCAGAACCTTTGGTTTCTCTAACTTCAAGCCGGCCCTAGACAACTAGTTTCATGTTTCTCTAAGTGTGTGGTACTGTCCTTGCAGTTCAACTGCATCCCCTTTGCCCTTGCTAATTACATGTAGAGGACAGTGTATATAGCTATATTTTCCTACCCCTTCCCTGGCCTGGAAATGGTATCTGTTGATTTGGGATGGAGGGTAGAGTGGGTTGAATGGTGGCCCTCCCAAAAGATGTGGTCATATCTTGAAACCTGTAAATGTGACCTTACTTGGAGAAAGGTTATTTATGGAGGCAAGTAAATTAAGGATCTTACCCAGGGATGGTGCCTTGTAATCCCAGTATTTAGGAGGGGAAATACTGGGATTACAAGTATTTTCCCTCACTCAGCTACTTAGTGAGGCCCCCCCCCCTGCAACTTAGTGAGACCCTGTTTCAAAATAAAGAATAAAAAAAATAGGGCTGGGGTGTAGCTCAGAGGTAGAATGCCTTAAAAAAATTTAAGGATCACCAGGCGTGGTGGCGCACGCTTGTAATCCACGTGCTTGGGAGGTGGAGACAGGAGGATCCCGCTGGTTTGGAGCCAGCCGCGCTGGCTTAAGAGACCCTGTTTCCAAATAAAAAAATATAAAATAGGTCTGGGAGTGTAGCCCGGAGGTAGAAGGGCTTCCAGGAACCCCAGTACCACACACACACAAAAAAAATTAAGGATCTTGAGCTGAGACATTCTGGATTACCTGAGTGGACCCTAAAGCCAATGACAGTGTCCTTATATGTTACGGAAGAGGAGAAGACACAGGCAGAGAGGAGAAACCCATGTGAGGATGGAGGCAGACACTTGGGGGATGCAGCCACAAACCAAAGAACACCTAGTCCACGGAAACTGGAAAAGGTAAGGAAGGATTGCCAAGGAAACTTGGAGGGAGTGGAGCCCTGATGACCCCTTGGTTTGAGGCTCCTGGTTTCCAGCAATGTGAGAGAATACATTTATATTATCTTAGGCCTCTGCTGTGTTTTATTTATTTTTTATTTTTTGGTGGTACTGGGGTTCCTGGAAGCCCTTCTACCTCTGGTATACACTCCCATGGGCTACACTCCCAGACCTATTTTTTAACATTTTTATGTGGAAACAGAGTCTCTTAAGCCAAGGAGGCTGGCTCCGAACCAGCACAATCCTCCTGTCTCCGCCTCCTAAGCCCGGGGATTACAAGCCTGCGCCACCACGCCCGGCTGCTGTGTTTAGATATGGTTTGTTTCTCACAGGTTCATGTGCCAAAGGCTTGGGCTTTAGTGCAGGGCATTGGGGTGGTGGGGCCTTTAAGAGAGGTAATTAGGTCATGGGGTACCATCCAGAAAGATCAGATTGGTTACCATAGTAGTGGATGTTAAAAAGTAAATTTGGCTCTCTTATCTTGCTCTCTTGCTTCTTCTTTTACCATGTGACCTCTCTCTCCTGCATGAGATACTATCTACCACGAAGCTCTCTCCAGAAGCCAGTGCTGGTACAGTAGTGTGCTCTTGACCCTCCAGAACAGTGAGCTATAGAAACCTCTTTTCTTGATAAAGTAACTAGCCTTAGGTATTTTGGTATAGAAACAAATAATGACTAAGTCAATCACCAAACCAATGGTAATTTGTTAGGGCAGCTCTAGGAAGCTACTACAATGTGCTCCTGAGAATGGACCTAGTTAGGGTTCACCTTTCACAGACAAGTTTTCTCCCTCTGTGGCAGGATTTTCTGGAGTAACAGCCTCAGGTGGCCCAGTCTACAACTCTTGGGGGCTCCAAGCATCTCAACAAGACTGTGGCTGAGGCTCTATCTGGAGATCCATCCCAAGATGCTTTCAGTGTCTATCAGCAGACAAAGCACAAGAGAAATGGGCTGAATTTTGTAAATAGAGAGAGCTGGATTTAAAACTCAACTCCAAGCCAGGTACCATGGTGCATACCGGTAATCCCAGAGACTCAGGAGGCTGAGGCAGGAAGATGGCAAGTTTAAGGGCAGCCTGGGCAGCCTAGTGAGGCCCTGTCTCAAAAATTAAAAGCGCTAGGGACATAACCAAATGATAAAGTACCCTGGGTTAAATCCCTAGTACCACAAACAAACAAACAACAAAACAAGACAAAAACAAACCCAAAACTCAACTCCACTACTGGCTCTGTGATTCCAAACAAATTACCTCCCCTCTCTGTCCTTCAAGTCCCTCATCTATAAAGTGAGGCTAATCATGCTAACCTTGTGGGCTAAGGCAGATACAGAATATGAAGCTTGCATAATTTGGGGGGCCCTTTAAAGAGAAAGAAGATAATGTCAGGCAAGGTAGTACGTACCTGTAATCTCAGTACTTGAGAGGCTGAGATAAAAGGGTCTCAGATTCAAGGACAGCCTCAGCAATTTAGTGAGAGTCTTAACAACCTAGCAAGATCCTGTTTCAACACAAAAACTAAAAAGGGCTAGGGGTATAGCTTAGAGGTAAAATGCCTCTGGATTCAATTCCCAGTACTGGAGAGGGTCTTGGAAGGACCCTGTGAAAGTGAGGATCCCTCAGGCTTAAGCTAAGTCCACCCTTTCCATCAGGTGCTCTGAAGAATATAGGTAAAAACATGGAGCCCCACACTAGGTTCTAAGGGGTGCTCTGGAAGAGAGAAAGTGAAGACCTCAACACTTATGAGTCTACTGACTTATATAGGTATGTATGCAACACAGAAACGTTCCTGGCAGGATTCATCCCATGGCAGAGTGCTGGATGTGGCCCTGATGTCCATTTCCCCTTCCTTTATGGTAACAGAAAACTGACTTTGGGGGCATAGCCATGTGCTCCGCTAATGCCCACCTTCCCCATCATCTCTTGCAGCTAGGTGTGGCCATGAGACTGTTTGGGGCAAAGAAAGGAAAACAAAGAAGAGTAAGAGATGTCTACAAAGATTCTTAATAGGAGAGTGTGATGAGTTAAATAGTGTCTCCCCAAAATATATAACTTTAACTGCTAACCACACCACTTTTTTTTTTTTTCCGGGTCTGGGGATGGAACCTAGGGGCATTTGACCTCCAAGATATACCCCCTGCCCTATATTTTTTTTTTATTCTTTATTTTGGAACCAGGTCTCACAGAGTTGCAGAGGGCCTCACTAAGTAGCTGAGGCTGGCAGTGAACCATAATCCTTCTGTCTCAGCCTCCTGAATGCTGGGATTACAAGCGTGCGTCACCACACCCGGCTAACCACACCATTTTGATAAATTAGTTTTTCTTTAGTGAGAGGGCTAGGATTGGAGGCTCCTAATTCCAGCACCACAGAATGTGGCCTTATTGGAAATAGGGCCCTTGCAGAGAGGTACAGAAACACAAATGGCTAAGTTAACCTAAAGTAGTTAAGTGGAGGTCAGTGGGATGGACCTTGTTCTAACACAAGTGATAGCCTTATAAAATGGAGGAATTTAGACATGGACACACCCAAACAGGGAGAATATCACCATATCATGATGAAGGAAGCGATCAGGGTGATATACTACTAATTAAGGAAGCTCAAAGATTGCCAGAAAGTGAGAAGCTAGTAGAGAGGTATGGAACAAGTTTTTCTCACAGCTTTCAGAAGGATTCCTGTCAACACATTCACCTCAGATTTTTAGCCTTCAGAATGGGTAGAGATTCAAGACAACAAATTTCTGTTATTTAAGCCACTCTGTGGTGCTTTGTTATAGCAGCCGTAGCAAACTAATGCAGACAGACATACCATCCTTCACCACCTTTTCATCCAGCTGCCTGGATAGCACATGAGAGCCGTGTGGACCACGGCAATGATGACGCTTGTTTATAGAGGATGGGGCAGAGAGCTAGAAGGAGCCTGAAATCCTAAAAACTTCACGAAGCTGCCACTAGCCTTGGATTACCTATCCCTAAGCTTATTTCCCTGAAAAATAAATTTGAAACTTTTGTTGTTGCTATTGCTTTGTTTTTTGAAACATGTAGCTAAACACAATCTTAACTGATAAATACTATTTTGATAAATTAGCTATTCTTTAGAGAGAGGGTTGGGATTAGAGTATAGTGAAGGGGATTTTAACTTTATCTATTTTAATTTTTATTCCAAGAATGTATTCTTTTGTAATTAAAAATTAATTTATAATAAATTCCATGAGAAAGAAGAGTGATAAAAACCTATAGATTCAAAAAGACCCAAGAAATATACAAACCAACTGCAATGTATAAATCTTATTTGAATCTTGATTAGCCAAAAATAATTTTTTAAATGTATGAGGCAATTGGAGAAAATTTAATATTAATTATGTATTTGCTGATACTAAGGAATTATTGCCCATTTTCATGTATGCTAATAATATTAGAGTTTTGTATTTAAAATGTTCTTATCTTTTGTGTGTGTGTGTTTATGGTCCTGGAGATGGAACCCAGGGGCTTCTCTTGTGAAGGGCTTTTCTGTGAATTGCAGGATGCTGAGTAGAACTCCTGGCTTCTGTCCACTGGGCACTAATGTTCCATCCCCAATGGTGTAACACAAAGAAATGTCTCCAGACATTGCCCCATATCCTCTGGGGCACAAAATTGTCCTGAGTTCAAAATCACTGCTCTAAGATTTAAAGATACTTACTGGTATATTTCTGGGTGAAATATAAATAATTCCAGTGATGGGGTGGATAAAATATTCCATCATGAAAAAATTGAAACGCATTTAAAAATTGTCAAAGAGCACCCAGAGTGGTGGCACATGCTTGCAATCCCAGTATTAGGAAGGGTGAGACAAGAGGATTGCTGGTTTGAGGCCAGCCTCAGCAACTTAGTGAGATGCTGTTTAAAAAAAAAAAAAGGCTGGGATGTAGCGTGGAGAATGTCCCTGAGTTCAATTTCCACCATCACCAAAAAAAAAAAAAAAAAAAAAAAAAAAAGTCAAGGAGCCTATTTGGACTTAGCTTTCCATTATGATACTCTCAATATTCTGAGATATTCTATTACCTCACTATAAAAACTGAATATCACCGGGAGTAACACATTACTTGGGAGGCTGAGAAAGGAGGATTGCAGGTTCAAGGCCAGCCTCAGCAACTTATGGAGACCCTATTTGAAAACAAGACATAAAAAGGGCTGGATGTGTAGCTCAGAGGTAGAATGCCCTGGGTTCAATCCCCAGTAATACACACACACACACACACACACACTCTCTCTCTCTCTCTCTCTCTCTCTCTCTCTCTCTCTCTCTCTGGACAAAAACAGTAAATAGTGACGGGAGAGTATGATCCCTTTCTCAGTCCAAGATCGTATCTCACAACTCCTACAGGACCACTAAAATCCATGGCTGGGAGTTTCAAATCTGACTGCGTAAGGCAAGCCCTCCCTCCCAGTTCACTAACTTGGCTCTGTCCTGGGGCATCCCTCGCTGGGAGCTCTTGCTGAACCTCCTTCAGTTGCTTGGTAACCCTAAGTCCTGAGGGGCACCCCCCAGTCTGCCCCCTGGGCCTCCTGCTCCCCCAGTCCCCAGCGTCTAGCCCGGTGGAGCTGTGTTGGAGCGGATTCATTAGCGCCTTCCCTTGCCCCTCCTTCAGAGAGTCCAGCCGGTTAGCTTTCAGTTCACTGTTACAGAAGCCCTGCAGAGCTCAGGTCGGCCGTGGCTCTAGAGACACACATACATGCACCCAATCTCTTATTCTCCACCTGAAACTTCACCTGCCACTTGTGGCTTCACCCGGCCACGTCAGACTACTCCCCACCTTCACAGCACAGGGCTCAGCACCCTCAACGTGTTTTTGCTGAGACTTTCTGGCCTGTCTTGTCTCAGCCTTTCCCAGGGTTAGTCAGGACAACCTCATGAATCAGGCTGGATCAGGCTGAATCAGGCTAGGAGTAACCACCTGAGCCTGTCAGGGCTCAGAGTGGAGATCTAAGGAGGGGCCTCTGAGCTGGAGGCAAACAGGAGTTGAAAGCTGTCTGCTGAGAGGAGCTGGACCTGCCCTCTGGCCCCAGGGGTGGGGATGGTGTTGTGGGGTACTCAGAACCAAACACTAGGTCTGAGGCCCTCTGCTTGGTCCGGGAGCCATGCAGGGAGCCAGGCCTGGCTGAGCCTTGCCGGCAGTACTGAGTGCAGTGAAAAGCCTGGGTGTGAGTGTGGACCAGGACTGCAGAAGATCTCTGCACAGGGCAGGAGGCAGGACTGAGTCAGAAGGATCTGGTCATTTCTACCAGAACACTCTTCCAACCACAGCCACTTGTTTCTGAAGGTGGGCGGTGGCTGCCTAGTGGAAGGATCTTCGTGGTGAGGGGATGGCACCCAAACGCCGCCACTTCCTTTCCCTTTCTGAGTGTTCTGTTACTCCGTCCCTAGTTCTGACTGCACCAGCCTTCTGTCCCCTAGAGAAGACTGAGGTGGAATCTTGCAACCTAGTTGCCCAGGAGACAGTCTTGGCCGCTGGTGAGTTTCAAGTGGTCTGTGAGGAGCGGATGGACTTCTGGAGGAGCTTTATCCCTCCCCCTCAGAGAAACTTAAAACTGTGCAGGTTTTTAACAAGGCTGAGAAGTCAGAGAGCCCTGGGTTCAAATCCCAGATCCTCCATGTATTTGTTGTGTGAAACACAAGTTTGTGAACATGTCTGTCTGTGCCTCACCTTCCCCATATGTAAAATGGAAATAAGCCTATCTATGTTAGGAGGTTGTTGTGTTTAAGTCTCAGTAGATCCGTATTTGTAATATTTGGGGGAGATAATAACCTTTGTGTCCATGACCGTAGCATGTTTGTAACAACTCAAGCATTGCTCTTAGAGACCCTTTCCATCTCCAAGCCCTGCTGTCAAGCAACTGAATTAGCCCCAGAGGAGGAAAAGGGCTGATTGGCAAGGGGGCAGCCACGGGGAGCCCCTTAAGATGTTGGAGCAAGAGCGCCACTGAAATCATCAAATACAGGCACAAGATGACTAAAATCTTTTGAGGGTGGAAGCCTGTTGAGTACTTGGAAGTACTTGTACTCACCCATGCCCTCCCAGTTTTCGATTGTGGACACATGCTAATTTTTCCTACCAACCTTCCCTCCCCCATCCTCCATGCCAAACAGCCCTTTGGGAGTGCTAGCTATGGCTTGGATATAGCTTCAGTGTGTACCCATGGATTCATAGGCTGAAAATCCCCATCGTGAGGCATAAAAAAGATATTTAATCTGACTATGGTGTTTGGAGATGGAAACTTTGGGGGTGGTTAGAGTTAAATAAGGTCATGAGGGTGGAGTCCCCATGATGGAATCCTGGTGGCTTTGTAAGACGAGAAAGAGACCAGAGACCAGAGGCTCCCCGTCTCTTGCCATACGATGCCCTGTGCCACCTCGGGACCCTGCTAGTAAGAAGGCTATCACTAGTTAGGAGCCTTTCAATCTTCAGAGCTGTAAGCTAAATAAGTATCTTTTCTTTATAAAGTTGCCCAACCTCAGGTATTTTATTATAATCTGAAAAATGTACTAATACAAGGAAGTGCTCATCTTCCATCTCTTGCCATGTCTTTAAGGTAAGGTTGACCTCATCCCCCAGCTCAGGTGTGGCCTAACTAACCACAGTCACAGTGATTGGTTGAGGAATAAGCCTTTTGTCCAGAGCGGGTCAGTGAGAATCACCCTTGGGACTTTTGCTAAAGGAGGCACTCCTTTTCCATTGGAATTGCAAAGCTGAGAAGGACATAAACCCAAGCCAATGCTGGCTACCTTTGCCTCTTCATGGACAAAGTCTATCTGAGACTAAAGATAACAGATAAAAAGCAGATCCAAGAGGTGGAGACTTAGGTTTCAGATTACACTTGCTGAGCACCTAGAACCAGTCATTCCTGAAGAGGTAGAATTTTTACTTACACGAGCTAACATATTACCTCTTTAAAGACAGCTTGAACTGGATTTATGTTAATAGCAACCAAAAAAGTTGTGACTAATGCATCTACTTATTTTTTATTTTGATGAGAAATTTGCAATTTTTACATTGTGGCATGAAAACAAAACTCTGACATGTTTGGCAACATACTTCTGACAGTTCTATCTATTTCTGACAATGACGTGCTGGGAAGCTGTGGGAATCTATCCGCTGTGTTGGTCCTCCTCCTTTCTAAGTACACTTGTATTCAGAGCTACATAAGTGTATGCTAATGGTCTGATGATGATCAGAGCTGGGCTCCTGGAACATTTTAGCAGTCACAAGCAAGATTAGGGTAGGGAGAGTCAAGAGGCAAAAAGACGCCTCAGGAAGGCCACAATAATAATTCAAACGAGAAATATTAAGTATCTTTCACAAGGTGGAAACCACAGAAATGGAAAGAAGAGACTGTGTAGAGATGAGATGATTGTGGTTTGACAAAAATTAGAGGGCCAAGGAGTCAAAATAGCATTCATTTAGCCAGGTCTGGTGGTGCATGCTTGTAATCTCAGTACTTGGGAGGCTGAAACAGGAGGACACCTCAGCAACTTAGTGAGGCCCTCCACAACTTAGTGAGACCCTGTTTCCAAATAAAAGATTTAGAGCCGGGCGTGGTGGCGCGTGCTTTTAATCCCAGCATTTGGGAGGCTGAGACTGGATGACCATGGTTTGCAGACAGCCTTAGCTACTACTTAGTGAGGCCCTTTGCAACTCAGTGAGATCCTGTTTCAAAATAAAGAATAAAAAATAGGGCTGGAGGTGTAGCTTGGAGGTAGAATGCCCCTGGGTTCTATCCCCAGTACCACAAAAATAAATAAATAAATAAATAAATAAATAAATGATTAAGATAGGCTGGGACATAGCTTAGAGGTAGAATGCCCCTGGGTTCAATCCCAGTAAAACACACACACACACACACACACACACACACACACACACACACACATATTCATTCTCTCTCTCTCTCTCTCTCTCTCTCTCTCTCTCTCTCTCTCTCTCTCAGTGCTTTAATCTAAGACCCTGTGAAGCGTGCTCCCCTACTTAGTCCCATATTTATCTCCAACCATCTTTCCCTTTGCCCAGTCTGCCTGTCTACACTGGCCTTTGCACTTATTGTAACTTCTGCTTGGGACACTCATGCTCCAAAGGCTGCTGGCTCACTCCCTCACTCCCTCCAGTCTCTGTATTGCAGCAGAAAGGCTTCCATGAATCTGCCCTTTATCAGCACATCTCCTGCCCTCAGATTACACCTGCTAGATTTTTTCCCCAGAACACTCAACTCTGATCATCTATGTGTGTATCTCCTTGCTGACCCCTTGACTAGCTGGCAGTGGCCATGCAGGCAGTGGCTTTTGTTCACTGCTGAGCTCCCAGTGTCTAGGACAGACCAGAACAGTGATGTGGCTTGGGCAAGAACAGAAACCCTGGGAGCTGTGGGGTGGGGTAGGGGGGCAGAGCTGTGATAGAGCCGCAGACACAGGCTCACCTGTGGGGAGCCATTAAGGCTCTCCCCTAGATTAATGTTGCTGACTCAGCTGACTGTCCTTCGCCCAAAGTCAACAAGGTTTGAGGTTATGAAAGTTCAAAAAGGTCTGAGAGAAGATCAGGTGGTGATGGCACGAGGGTATTGATTGATCTATCTGTAATGTATGTGCTTTGGATTGGTCTGTATTGTATTCTGGTGGTGATAGCACGAGAATGTTGATTGACCTGTGACTGTATAAATACCTCTGGAAAAACAAACCCGGTGTTGCCGCAATAAAGATGAGATGGGCCCAGAAGTGGGTGTCGGCCAGGAGCGTCGGCACAATAGAGAATACTGACCCAGGCGTAGTCGTCGACCAATAGGAAATATTGACCCGGGAACAGGGGTTGGCCAGTAGAGATAGAAGGCTGGCAGCTCCCCCACGTTAGAATTAAAAATTTTTCAAGCCGGGCGTGGTGGATACTTGTAGTCCCTGCGCTTGGGAGGCTGAGACAGGAGGATCGCACAGGTTCGAAGCTAGCCTCAGCTACTTAGTGAGGCTTTCAGCAACTTAGTGAGACTCTGTTTCCATAAAAAAAAAAAAAAAAAGGTCTGGGAATATAGCCCGGAGGTAGAAAGCCTCTGGGTTCCACCCCCAGTACCACCAAAAAATTTTCATCCTCACGCCTCTCTTCAGAACCCGTACTCTTGCCGGCGTGACCTGGTGAGCATCTCCTGGTTTGCCTGGGACTTTCCTGGTTTCTAAACTAAAAGTCCAGCATCTTGGGAAGCCCCTTGGTCCTAGGCAATCAGAGCTCACTGGCCAACCTATGAAGATGGAAGATGGTGTGACTGGCTGGAGAAGGGAGGGCCAGTGCAGCCCAGAGCCACCTCACAGAACCCCTGGAAGGGGGAGGGCGCTGGTAAGGACAGTTCTCCCTCCTTCTCTTGGCCCAGGACTACTTTACTTCTGACCTTGAGTCCAGAAAGTCTGAATTACCTCTGAGCCCCTGCCCCACACCTCACAGCAGCGGACAGAGCTTTCTCTTAAGCCAGATAACTGGTTTGGTTCCAGGGCTTGGGCCCCAGGCCAGGTCAGCTGGAGAAAGTACAAAAATCCTTAAATTCTGGAGTCCAGGGTTTAGCTGGTGCCAGGATAAAGCGTTCTCAGTAACCATTTCCTGCATGTCCCAAGGTGGAGTTCAAGAGTGTAAACAACTCTGCAGCCACTGTGGCTGAGGAAACAGGAAGCTGCCTCTCCCCTTGTAAACAACACCGGCCAAGATTAGCACTTAATACAATCGCCAGCTCTTACCAGGGGACACCGAGTCCTGCTCACTACTAAATTTCAAGTTACTGGGCGTTATTGGGTGTACAGAAAAACAAATGAAAATGCCTCAAGATGGCATTTTCAAACATACGTGTGTGTGTGTTACTGAGGATTGAACCCAGAGCCATTCTCTCTGAGCTATACCCCCGGCCCTATTTTATTTTGAAACAGGGTTGCACTCAATTGCCGAGGCTGGCTACGAACTTGCAATCCTCCTATCTCAGCCTCCCCAAAACTGGGATTACAGGTGTGTGCCACCAGGCCCAGCTCTCAAGCCTCTTTTTAACTTGTTAGGATGGTGATTCCTGAGCCAGTTATTTTAGGCCTTGATTATTTAGAAGAGCAAATAAGACAACACACTGGGAAATATCTTGTAGACTTTAAATAATTATGTAAACAAAGGTCTTACTAATCACCAGGTCTTGTTTCAATTAAAGAGACTCTTGTATTTATTTATTTATTTATTTATTTATTTATTTATTTATTTATTTATTTATTTATGTGTGTGTGGTACTTAGGGGTTGGACCCAGGGACATTCAGACATTCTACCTTCAAGCTACACTCTCAGCTCTTTTTAGTTTTTATTTTGAAACAGGGTCTTGGGTCTTGTTGGGTTGCTGAGAGTCTTATTAAGTAGCTGAGGCTGGCCTCAAACCTGAAATCCTTCTGTGTCAGCCTCCCAAGTACTGGGATTATAAGTATGTACCATTATTCCTGGCTCAATATTTGATTTACAGAAATCATGGTTGTTGTTCTCAGAGAACTTCATGGCTTACCTGTAGAGGCAAGACACACCCAAGCATATAATAAGACTTTAACTTTATTAACAAAGCAACATGTAAGACAGTAGAAGCAAATGTTGCATCAACTCCCCGATTCTCACACCCCTTCCCGGCTCCCTAACCCATCACACACATGTCCACTTTCCTGATAAGTATAGATAAAAATGTTTTATCCTTTCACTATTCAAGGTGGTGTTAGGGCATTATTGGCATCTTACTTTACCCATAGATCTGTTCTGGTAAGAGGGGGTCAAGAACATGGTCAGTCGGGTTTGATATGTTGCCTAGATTTTTGTTGTTGTGGTGTTGTTAATGGGGATTGAACCCAGGGGCATTGTACATCTGAGCTACAACCCAGTCCCCTCCCTCTCCCTGTTTTTTTTTTTTTTTTCTTTCTTTAGTGGTACTGGGGATGGAACCCTTCTACCTCCGGGCTATACTCCCAGACTTTTATATTTTATTTGGAAACAGGGTCTCTTAAACCAGCAAGGCTGGCTTTGAACCTGTGTTATCTTCCTGTCTCCGCCTCCCAAGCGGAGATTACAAGCGTGCACCACCACGCCCAGCTTCCCTCTTCCCCGTTTTTTTAAGCAGGCTAGGTTGAAGAGAGTCTCACTACTTGCTGAGGCTGTCCTCAAACTTTTGATCCTCCCGTCTCAGCCTCTCAATGACTGGGATTATAGGAGTATGCCGCCGTATCTGGCTGTTGCCTAGAAATTTAATTCAGTAAATATTTTTAGACCATCTATTTGAAGCCTAATCCTGCATTAGCCTTGTGGGGATCTAAAAAGAAGGTCCTTGCTCTTAATCTCTCTGGAGTGATAAAAATATAGTCCCCCCAAAGTGTTCTGTATTGCTAAGTCCTGATGTCAACTATGAGTACAACAATAGTCATAATAGTCTAGAAAGGGGAACTATTAATATTTTAAGCAGACTTTATATATCATAAAGGCTGGGGCCTTGAACTAGAGCTACTGAAAAGTCAGAGGGAACTTATGATTCATGGTATAGTAGAATGAATCAACGTGGAAAAACAGCAGTAAGACTTTCTGCTGAAATCCCACCTGAGAAGGCGGGGGAACACTTTGTCTCTCCTTTATAAATGTGGGTTGCTTTTAGTTGGAAAAAAAAACACTCACATGATTTTTTATTTGTTTGTTTGTGGTACTGGAGATTGAACCCAGGGACATTCTGCCTCTGAGCTACACTCCCAGTCCTATTTGTTTATTTTTTGTTTTGAAACAGCATCTCGGTCAGTTGCAGAGAGCCTCACTAAGTAGCTGAACCTAGCCATAAACCTGCAATCGTCCTGTCTCAGCCTCCCTCGTACTGGGAATACAAGCAGGTGCAACCATGCCTGGCTACAGATGATTCTTAAGAAGTTATTTAAGCCAAGCACAGTGGCACATACCTGCAATCCTAATACTTAGGAAGCTGAAACAGAGATTATAGATTCGAGGTCAGAACTGCATGGTCACTTAGCAAGACCCTGCTTCAAAATTAAAAAGAAATCAACAAGGTGGCCATGATGGTGCATGCCTGTAACCCTAATACTTGGGAGGCTGAGACAGGAGAATCACAGAGTCAAGGCCAGCCTCAGCAATTTAGGTAGGCTGTCTGCAATTTAGTGTGACCCTGTTTCAAAATAAAAGAACAAAATAGGGCTGAGGGTGTAGCTCAGAGGAATATCCCTGGGTTCCATTCCCAGTACCACACAAAAAAGAAAAAAGATAGGGCTGAGGGTGTAGCTCAGAGGTAGAATGCCCCTGGGTTCAATTCTCAGTACGTCAATAAATTTTTAAAAATGAAAAAACATTTGGCGGTTTAAAGCAATAAATCACAGCCCAGGACTTGAGCAGAAAGCCTGGCACTTAAGGCATTTAAGACCCAAGTGCTATGACTATGAATTGAATCCATCATGATAACAAGTTTAGACTGTGGTAGTAATGAACTTTAGCTGAGCGTGGTGGCACATGCCTGTAATCCCAAGTCTTGGGAGGCTGAGACAGGAGGATTACAGGTTCAAAGCCAGCCTCTGCAACTTAGTGAGACCCTGTTTCAAAATGAAAAATAAACTAGGGCTGGAGATAGAGTGCAGAGGTAGAATGTCTTTGGGTTCAATCCCTAGTACCACAAACAAACAAGAAAACAAATGAGCCTCTAATCTCAGTGGTTTGATACAGATGTGTTTCTTGCTCAATCTATGTGTCCAGTGTGGATTAGGGTAGGGTGTGCTGGAGGGCTCTGCTCCAGATAATCTCTCAGCACCCAGACTGATGGAGGTTCCACCATTTTGGATTGTGGACATCTCTTTATGTGGTTCCAGGCTTCCTATAGCAGGGGAAGGAAAACCACAGGATGTTTATAAAAGCCAAGACTGTGAGTGCTTAAATCACTTCTACCAAGACCCAACTGGCTAAAACCTAACAGGAAGTGAAAGGAACAGTGGGATATATCACCTTCCTTTAATCTCTGAAAAAGAAAAAATGAACTAGGATTCTGTAAACACATATCATTATATCAATCATGACCTATGAGCTAAAGAATCTTACTCTATTAAAAATAGCTAATTTTTATTTTGCTAATCTTATAATAATCCTGTGAGGTAGCCTTATTATCTTTTTTTTTTTTTTTTTTTTTTTTGGCAGCACTGGGGTTGGAACCCAGGGGCATTCTACCTCTGAGCTACACCCCCAGCCCTATTTTTTATTCTTAATTTTGAAATAGGCTCTCACTGAGTTGCAAAGGGCCTCACTAAGTAGCCGAGGCTGTCCGTGAACTGTGATCCTCCTGTCTCAGCCTCCCAAATGCTGGGATGACAAGCGTGCGCCACCACGCCCGGCTCTCAACTTTGTTTTATTTTATTTATTTATTTTGTTTGTAGTACTGGGGAGTGAACCCAGGGGCAATCGATTTAGCTATACCCTCAGCCCTATCTTTTACTCTTTACTTTGAAACAGGGCCTCACCAAGTTGTTAAGGCTGGCCACAAACCTGTGATCTTCCTGTCTTATAGGAAGTACTGGGATCACAAGCATGGGCCACCAGACCTGGTATTATCTTCATTTTATAGATCATGAGACGGAGGCAAATAGAAATTTTTTATTATTTAGTGGTACTGAGGGTGGAACCCAGGGGCTTTTCTACCTCCGGGCTATACTCCCAGACCTATTGTATACTTTATTTTGAAACAGGGTCTCATCAAGTAGCTGAGGCTGGCTTCGAACCTGTGCGATCCTCCTGTCTCAGCCTCCCAAGCACGGGGATTACAAGCGTGCACCACCACGCCTGGCAGCAAAGAGAAATTAAATCACTTATTCAAAGTCCCACGGCTAGGAAGAGGCACAATAGGGATTCAAGCCCCAGTAGTTTTTCTCTGTTGTTCTGCTCTTAACCATTCTGCTATACTTCCCTTGTCTCAGCCTCAGAATGGGAGTCATGCTGTGATCCCGTGTACCCTGAACCTCCCCACTGAGATGCAGACGGCTTCTAGCAATGGTGTTTAGTGTGACTCTCGCCAGTCCACCCTGCCAATATCCACTCCATGGCGTCAGCCGTATAAATGCACTCACAATGCTCTTGACCTGCCTCTCATTTCCCATCTGTTCCAATGGATGTGGATGAGAGCTTGATTGTGTGTAAGCTAGATGGGTAGATGCTATTTCTAAATGCAGCGCGTCTTGCACAGGCATCAGCAATCGTCAGAAGCATTGTGTCCTCTGTTTCCATCCCTGGGTGAGGCATTCTGCTTCCCCTGTCCTTAACTGCTCTCCAGCACTAGTTCTTCTCAATCTTTGGGAACAGAAGTTAAGTGAACTGCATTTTTCTCCTAAGTCAATGTAATGGAGCAGATTATGTACAGACAAGTGGTGGGGGAGACATTGGCAGCTGGCCCTGGGCACGGCTGAGTAATGAATGTACTAGGAATCCAAGCTATCTCAAGCTTCAGAATTATTTAAGTTTTTTTTTATGTAACCTATGCATTCAAGGTCATACGATCCAGGAATCAACATTCGGGCTTTGATTTCAATAACACCCGGTCTCAAAATTTAATATGAGCAGGGATTTTGTACATTCTGTTCACTGATATATAGTAAGTATCTAGAATGGTACATGGAATATAGTACATACGCCACACATGCTTGCTGAGTGGATCTGTTGACCAGATTCTAATCCTCTTTTTAGATACTACAGGATAGTGGTAGAGCGCTGATTTGGGGATTCAAGAGATCTGGGTTGGAACCTCACAAGCTCTGTGACCCCTTGTAAGTCATTTGCCCTCTCTGGCCTCTTCCTTCCTCATTGGTAAAATGAGGCTCTTACTATCTCTCTCTGCGAGGGTTATGAGAATTCAATAGGACAACTGATGTCAATTGCTCAGTACATTGCAGCCAGCTGCGGCTTCATCCTCTACCAGAAAAATCCCCAGACAGTAATCATTCTTCAGAGCTGCCCTCAGACGTTTCTGCGCATCTTCAGGGCTGTCTCAGGTATTCTCGCTAGCACATTCTCTTAGCTACCCTACTGTACACTTCTCTTGGGTCCCCACCCTCCTCCCCCTCCTCAGTTCTTTCGGTCTTGTCTGATGCTGAGCTCTCTCACTACCATTTTCTCAGTGCCCACCATGTAGAACGTGCCTGTCTTGAGCTATTGGGGCTGCTTCCTGCTCAGAGCCAATGATGGTAAAGCTAAGTCAACAGCATTGAGGTCCTGGAAGCTGGCTGTTCTCTAGAGGCGTCCACCAGCGCCCAGTGAAGCTGCCCCGCACCTCTGCTAGCCCACCTCACCGAGTCTCCTCTGAGGAGAGTCCACCCATCAGAGCAAAAGGCATCTCCAGGCTGCTCCTATATATGACACATGTCCATGTGGCTCTGGGCATCAGGGGGTATTCCTGATCCACTTGTCCCCAGAGTACTAATTGAGCACCCCCAATATCTCAGAGGAATTTTGTGTGGCCATGTCTACTTCAGCTCTCCACCACTCAATTAGGTTGACTAGGATTCAATCACACCCACAGGGGCCTGGATGGGAACAGAGAGGCATAAGCTAGCTCCGATCTATACCCCCAGCCCTCTGTTTTTATTCTTTATTTTGAAACAGGGTCTCAGTGAGTCGCAAAAGGCCTTACTAAGTAGCTGAGGCTGTTCATGAACCGCGATCCTCCTGTCTCATGAGCCTCCCAAATGCTGGGATTACAAGTGTGCGCCACCACACCAAGCTCTCTATCACTTTTTAAAGGGGAAAAGTAGCAACTCAGGGAGCCGAGGCAGGAGA
The DNA here is from genome assembly GCF_963383645.1 of Muscardinus avellanarius. Lineage (NCBI taxonomy): Eukaryota > Metazoa > Chordata > Mammalia > Rodentia > Gliridae > Muscardinus > Muscardinus avellanarius. The sequence goes on from NC_137798.1 coordinate 70,313,312, forward strand.
ATTGCAAGTTTGAAGCCAGCTTGGACAACTTAGTAAGACTGTCTCAAAAGAAAAAGGACATTGGGGGTATCTCAGTGGTAGAGCTCATGTCTAGCATGTTTGATCCCCAGCACTGCCAAAAAATAAAAGGTGGAGGAGGAAGAGCTGAATTAAACAAAATTTAAAAAACATTAATTTTCTTCAGCCATTTAGAGCTGGCCAACAGTAAATACTGAGATTACAAAACAAAGGTTCATCAACATTAGAAAGACAACATTGATTGAGATGATTTGATAAAAAGCAGAGGTGGAAAGTTCTATCCTTTCAGAACAGATGGGAGAAAAGTTGCACAGACGCCAGTTATGGAGTGATCTGCCGAGCTGATGTCTGATATGCAAATTCTGCTAAAGCTTAGAAACACAGAGGACCTGGAGGAGGCGCCTCTTGCGACTGATAAAAAAGACAAGCACAATCACAGTGCTGGGCCTGTCCTCTGAGTTTTATGTACCCTGTCTCTAATGTTTAAACAACCTGGGTTGCGGGGTCGGGGGGAGACACACTTGCCCACCCACCAGAGGGAGGCTTGGCTCTTAGAGCCCATGTAACCTGGGAATTTTTTGTTATTGCAATGCTGGGAACCAGGAGCCTCATGCAAGTGCTCTATTGCTGAGCTACACCCATCCCCAGCTCTAATAGGTAATTTTTAAAGATTTAGCATAGTCCTTCAACCTGTTCAGGAGAACAACATTTGCAGTAAGAACTGGAGAGAAATTAACTGATTATATTATCTTATGCAACAGTGTGTGTGTGTGTGTGTGTGTGTGTGTGTGTGTGTGTGTGTGTGTGGTACTAGGGATTGAGCCCAGGAGCATTTTACCTCTGAGTCACACCCCCAGACCTTTTTTATTTTGTATTTTGAAGCCTGGTCTCACTAAGTTGCTGAGGGTGGTCTTGAAAATGAGATCCTCCTTCTCAGCCTCGTAAGTACTGGGGTGGGTTACAGGTGTGCGCCATCATGCCTAGCATTTTATGCAACTATTACAGAATGAAACTGTCCTCTAAAGGTGGGTACAGAGAAGAAAAAGAGAAAAAAAGAAATATAAAGAGACCAAGAACTTGGTGTCAAAATTAGGGGCTGAGCTCTACAACTGGGCTGAAATGGCACGGGTCAGAGGCAGCGCGCGTGTGTGTGGTGGGTCAGTATTCCAGAATTTGAATAATTCTGGGGAAGCAAGAACTCAGAGTGATCTTGGGCTTTTCTAGAAAGTTTTTTAGAAACCTGTGGGAGGATATTAGATGGCATATACTGTGCAATGGGTCTTTGAGCACATCTTACCTAAAAATTAAACTCCAGGAAGACCCTACAAATTATCTTTGCTTCTACCTGAAATGCCACAGTATGTATGATTCGAACTAAGTATGTCATTTTGCACCATAATTAGAAACATTTCCAATGCCATTAGGATCTCTTTATTCCTTAATTTTTTTTTTTTTTTTGCACAATGAGGGTACATCTTAAGTTTTTTTTTTCCTTTTTCATGTTTAGCTCTGGAAGGTGAACTAAGAGTCATTCTACCTCCTATTCCCCCAGGCCTATTTTATTTTTTAACTTGAAACAGGGTCTCACTAAGTTGCTGAGGTTGGCCTTGAACCTGCAATCCTCCTGTCTCAGCTTCCTCTAAGTATTGAGAGTATAGGCATGCACTACCCTGCCTGGTGCCTTAATTTTCTTAATTCTATAAAATCTTAATTCTGGCTGTTTCTATCCCATTTTTACTTTTCAATGACGACTGCCACCATAATGAACATCTGTGCCATCAAAGTTTACTGAGTAGCAGTTATTTATGCCAAGACAAAATCAGGTAATCCAGACTGACTAGGACTTGCAAGTATTGTGTCTCCTGAGAAAGTGAATATACAGACAGTGGCCAGACCATATGTGAAAATTGAACTCTGATCCCACAACCTCTGTAAGCAATCAACTCCCCGAGGGTCAGAATTTGGTCAATAATTGCCAGCTTCCCCAGTTTTTGCCTCTTTGCAACTCAAGACAACCAGAGAGAGCTAAATGTACTCTCCCAAACAATCATACAGGGTACCTTGCTTCTAGTCAACCCACCTGCAGCCTTCCCATGTTGACGACCCTCAGCACACCTGAAGCCTTTTGTCTTCACTCTCAAGCTATTCCTGCCCCTCTTGGAGTCTCTGCCACAAGCAAGTGATAGTGGCCGACTCCTGGCTAGAGCAAGCTCTGCATAAATGCCTTCTGCTTGTTCTCTTTCAAGTGGTCTTCATTTAGGTCTACGCTCAGAACCAGGCTCGGTAAACCTGGTAGATACAGGGTCCAAAGGAATATCATAGGCTAACACCACAGCAGAGCTTTATCCACCAAGAGCCCTAGCTATATCTAGAAAGACATATACTAGAGAAACACTGCCTCCATACACCAGGCATGCACACCACACGGAGGGCCTGGGCTCCATGTCTTCCTGGACCACTTGGTGCCTGCACGCTAGCTGCCACAGTGGATGCAGGAAGCTGTGAAAAATGAACCAACTGCTGAGTTCAGATTGCTCCAGTCCATCACGCTGCGGTGTCGCCAACCCATGGTGCCATGCCAATTACCACCACAAGCACTGTAATCACTTCAAAACATGGACAAACTCCAGCAGGGCCAGCCAGGCATTAAAACACACACAGTTGTCAAAGCAAAGAAATATGTGCCAGTAAATAGGAGTCTGGGCTCCAGTTAAGCAATCACCTGGGTGACAGCCTGAAGGTTAACCTGACCTATCATCACGTCAGAGGGACCTGGCTAAAGGGAGGGCAAAAGACCGGGCATGGTGGTTTCTTCCTGTGATCCCTGTTATTTAGGAGGCTGAGGCGAGAAGACTGCAAGTCTGAGTCCAGTTTGGGCAACTTAGTGAGACCTTGCCTAGCATGCACAAGGTAGGTCCTGGGTTCAATCTCCAGCAGTGAGAGAGAGAGAGAGAGGAGAAAGAGAAAGATTGAAAGTTCATAAAGGCAAGATGTAGAACCAAGCCTGGAATTCATTCATACTGAAACTGGTGTGGTTTTCTGTACTGTTATTCCTGGGCAACCACAGCTTGGGGACTGTGGGTGGCTTTGTCAACTCAGCTCCTCCATGAGGCAGGTGTAGCTATTTTCTAAACCTTTTAAAGTCTCTTAGCCAGGGTTCATGCCATATTCAGAACCATCAGCAGTTGGATAAATGTTTCCTGACAGCCTACTGTGTGTCCAGAAGGCTGGTCCTTGATGGCTTGAAAGAGTCTCTAAAGCATTTAACTCTTTTCAGGACAGAGGACAAGAGGTTCACCTATTCCTCATTAGGGCTCCTTTACCAGGGCTATTATCATTGTCAGTGTAGATACTTTCATTCTGGGCTCCCAGTGAAAATTCTGAAAAGCTCCTTTCTAGCCTGATGGTGTGAGAAGTTATGCTGTTCTAAGACTTCAATAGAATTTTACAGTCTATTGGGCACTGTCTACAAAGCACACTTGTTTTCATCTCTGCAAGCCTTCCCAGTTGGTATTATCATCGCCATTATTCTCTATGGAAGTCCAGAGAGCTTATCTAACTTATCCATGATCCCATAGCTAAAAGGTACCCAGGCAGGGGGCTCTGCTGACAAATTCCTCAGTGGGCACTTTGGTGGTGGGACCTGAAGGGGAGGGAATGGTGGTAAAATACTTGGCTCTCACCAGAGCTGGAGGTGTTTGCCTAAGCTTCCAGATACTTTGGAAGATGGTGAATTTAAGGGCTTACAAGGGTCACGGGGAAGCTCTTGGCTGGAAATAGCCTCTGAGTAATTCATCTTCAAGCCCCAGAAAGGGAGTGCCTATATGAAATAACTCTTCTGGTATTTTAGTGGAACAAAAAAACAGGAAGTAAGCCAGGCATGGAGGTGCACACCTGCCATCCTAGCTATTCAGGAGACTGAGGCAGGAGGATCACAAATTCCAGGCCAGCCTGGGCAACTTAGTGAGACCTTGTCTCCAAATTTAAAAAAGGCAGGGAGGGGCAGCTGGGGATGTATGTCAGTGGTAGAATGCCTGCCTAGCATGCACGAGGCTCTGAGTTCAGTCTCCAGTGCCACTGGGAAAAAAAAAAAAGAGGAAATACAAGGAGCTACCAGTTGTTGGGACAGCCCCTAGCATGCACTTTAACTGTAATGAGCTGGTCATTTCCTGGATTGTACAAGAAAGGTTTAAGTAAAAAGCACCACAGAGGGCTTCCACTCCCAGTCATCAACTTCAGCCAGCTGCAGAGAAGGAAACAGATGAGCTTCTATAGATGGAGTCTTTTGTTTGAATACGGTTAATTTTGGCTTCTTTTTGCTTAGAACCCAGGTTGGGCAGCTAACACCCTAATGCCTCCCTCAAGGTAGTAAGTAGGAGCCCTGGAAGAACGACCATGATGGGACCCAGAAGGAGACCACTAATTAGAGAGGCTGCGAATCTGGAGGAATCAGGGATGAATCAAGGGATCAAGTCAGATGGTGGGAAGGGGAAGGAGCCTTTTGGATCTTGAAGCAGAAAGACATTTTCTTGCAGTGACTTCCCCCTACTTATCTTCTTCCCAGGCTGCGTTTGGGTAGCAAGAATCAACTTATAATAAATCCCATCTGCCAGTCCAACTAGGAATGAGCCGAGTAGCAGGTGGCCTGTGCCAGAGTCCAGGGCGCCCAGGGAGGGGCAGGCTCCTTGTGCAGCCCCACTGACTCCAGCACCACTCCCCACCCACGTGGTGGCAACCTGAGTGCCCTGAACCCTGCCCTGCTCCTCCCCATCCCGGGCAATTGCCTCTGCACCGCTTCCTTCCTCCCTGCTCCTCAGGCCTCCCCTGCGTCCCAGGTGCGCTCACTCTGCCAGTTCTCTCCTTCTGACCAAGTTGTCCAGGACCTGCCCCCCTCAATAGACTAAAAACTCTCTTGGCCCGGCATAGAGAGAGCAAAGAGCTAGCAGTGGAGGGCACGGTTCTTCAAGCTCTCTATCCACTCTGCTTATCCATCACTGGCTCCGGACCCCAGTCAAGTTGGGCCCCCCGGGAGCCGCAGCTTCCTCCTGTGTCTTTTGTGAAATCAGCCTCAGCAGAGAGGGGAGGTGGCTGCCTAGGGCTCAGAAGTGTTCAGAAGGGAGGAGCTCTCTAGCTTCAGGCTCACAGTCCTGACAGTCGTGGCAGGGCTGAGCTCCAGGTTCCAGAACCTGCCTAGGAGAGAGGAATTCAGGAAGCTCAGGCTGGGACAAGCTTGACCTGAGGACCTTTGAAATTTTTTCGGAAGAGAACAGAAAACATACAATAAATAAACAGTAGACTAAACTCGTTTGACTAAAAGTGAACTTTGGTTTTCCAAGAGGGAAGACTTGGATACAACTTTAAGGCAGCTGGTTGCTTGGCTCGGAAAGCCAACATAATGGCCTATTTAATTATGCAAATGTAGGGCTAGAGTAGCTGGAAGGGAACAGTCCTCTGGTGGTAAAGTGAATGGTAAAGTATTTTTGCTGGAGTCTGATAAAGATCTCTGGTATGTCTCCTTAGGAAAAACTGGATTTGCTGAGGAAAGATTTGGTTTGTGCCAAGCTGATACCCCACTGAACTGCCTATGTTAAGCTTTTGAGGACCTTGGGCACAAGCGGCACAGAGTTGGGGGTATTATTTGTGGAACCCAGCCCTACAGACTGCACTGCGATCCTTATGAAAGACTCCCTTGGTGGGGACATTAATGTCTCCAAGACGTTAATCTTGTATTGGTGCACTGTAATTCGACATCACAGTGCAATTCACAGTGATACTTTCATATATGCACACAGCATCACTTGGTCTGTTTCCCTCTTGACACTTCCCGCCTCCGCCTTCTCCCTCCCATCCATGATAGTGAGGTTCACAGTGATACATTCATATATGCTCATAACATTATTTGGTTTTCCTTCCCTAAACCTCTCCTTTCCCTCCCTTCTCCTTCCCCCAGGTCCCGTCCACTGCTCTACTGGTCTGTCCCCTCTGAATGAGGCCCTTCTGAATGGCTTCTTTAGTATCAAACATTCACTAGACTCAAGTGTTCTTACTCCAAATCCATGCCCCCTCCCACCCCAGATCAGTGAATAAAATCTAGAGACTGTGTACTTGAATAAAAAAAACTATTTTTACCAACTTCTAATGAAATTTAACAATTCCCTCAATAATGATTCAGAAAATAAACTGCAGTAGTATTAGCAGAACTTGTGATATTTTTGCCAATAGAAATCATACATATTTTATAACATTTTACTGTTACTGGTATTTTGAAATATTGTTCTCACTCACCACCGCTTCAAATTTCAGAAGCTATTAGTCCTGCTACTAGAACCTGGCAGGATTAAATCAAATTTCTAGTTAGAGTCAGGTGAAAGTATTTGCAGGTGGCCTACATTGGACCTGGCCATCCTGAAGGGTATGAGCTGCTGACTTGGGCAAAGGTGAGATTATTTTCAGCCAACACACCTCTTTTGAACACAAGTCATTTTACCAGTGAAAACTAATATCTAACATAAACTATGCTAATTAACAAACCCTCTGGTGTTACTATGAAACACAGATGGTTGAAGTTATGGCAGTATCAGCCTCTGCTTAGACTCTGTGTATGGGGGAAAATGGACATTAAGGAGTTTGTACCTCTAAGCTATATCTCCATCCCTATCATTATTATTGTTATTATCATTTATTTTTTCATACTGGGGATTGAACTCAGGGGCATACTACCTCCAAGGTATACCCCCAGCCCAATTTTATTTTTATTTTTAAATAAGGCCTCTTATTACATGTTATGGCTGTCCTCAAACCTGGGATCCACCTGTCTCAGTCTCTCAAGTACTAGGTTTATAGGCCACAATGCATGGCTCCAGCCCTAATATTTTTATTTTGAAACAGGATCTTGCTAAATAAATGTGTTCTGGCCTTGAACTTGTGCCATATACTGGGCGAGGTGGTGCATTTCTCGCCCAGCTGGTTAGATCTTTTTGGCCTACAGTTCTCTTTATAGTGTTTCAGGTTCTTTTCATCTTTGAAGAGAACATGCTTGTTAGGGGATTCTAAATATTAATCAGAAATTAATATAAATTAACACAAACCCAGAAGGTTGGTAGAAATGGCTAGGTTATCTGGCACCTAGTGAATTCTTGTGCTTCTTTTGGCTAACTAAACATCAAACATCTCTCTGGATTTATAGTTGAAACCACTTAGGAGACAGCACCAGTCATATGGGCTCACATACTACTAAACCCCGTGGTCAAGGGTGGACTGCGAAAGCAGGCCTGGCAAACTCTCTAATGCCAGGTTGTTTGAAAGAGGAATTTCCTGAAGCAGGAAACCACTGCTACATTCCCTTGCCCATTTTGGAGAGAATCCTGTTATTTCACGGAAGGTCAGCAGGTAAGTGCTGAATGGCTTCCTGGCCCTGCTCTTAGATCTGTATTGCAAGTGTCCTATTTCCAGAGGTGCTAGATCTAGCTAGCTAAATATAGCCAAGGCATCGAATCCAAGAGCGGGGATGCCAGTCTTCTCCACCCTTGGTATCATTTTCAAATGTAAAGAAGTTCAATGTCCTTTAACAAGTAGAGATCCAGGATTCAATTTTTCCCCTTTGAAATTAAACTACCTCTTGGCCAGGAAGGATGCAGTTATTGAAAGCCTCAGCATTATTAATGCAAGAAGAGACCACAGTGTTTGGTCCAATTTCCCCATTTAACAAATGAGGAAACAAAAGCCAAGGGAGAGTGAGTTGTTACATGGCTAGAAAGCAGGCAGGCCGACCAGTCTAAGGTTCTTCCTCAAACATAAAAATGCAGTCCTTAGCCAGGTGTGGTGGTACAAGCCAGTAAGTAACCCCAGTGCTTGAGAGACAGAGACAGAAGGATCACAAGTTCAAGACCAGCCTCATCAATTTAGGGAGCCCACAGCAACTTAGAGCCTGTTTTCTTTTCTTTTTTTCATATTTTATTTTATTTTATTTATATGTGGAACATACTGAAAATGGTATACATTTAGATTGTGCTTGGTGCCCTCTCTTCCCCCCAGTTCCCCTCCCCCCCCAACAATGAGTGTCCAGGTTAACCATGCTATATTCATACTTTTACACATATTTGGATGTAGCTCCTCCATTAATCAACCTCAGCCTTCTTCCTCTCCTATCCTTCCATTCTAGCTTTGCTGAGATTTCCCCTCCATTATCTGGAGTCCCTCTGGTATCCCCCCCTACTCCCTAGTTTGGGCATATTAGAGAAAACATATTGCCCTTCTCTTTCTGTGCTTGACTAATCTCACTTAACATAATATTCTCCAGATCTTTCCATCTTCCTGTGAATGCTATGATTTTATTCTTCTTTATAGCTGAATAGAATTCCACTGTGTGTTTAGCCAGGCGTGGTGGTGCACGCTTGTAATCCCCGCACTTGGGAGGCTGAGACAGGAGGATCGCGCAGGTTCGAAGCCAACCTCAGCTACTTAGTGAGGCTCTCAGCAACTTAGTGAGACCCTGTTTCCAAATAAAATATAAAAAATGGGTCTGGGAGTATAGCCTGGAGGTAGAAAGCCTCTGGGTTCCACCCCCAGTACCACCAAAAAAAAAAAAAAAAAAAAAAAAAGAATTCCATTGTGTGTATTCCCCATCATTTTGCAATCCATTCATCTGTTGATGAAGACCTAGGTTGGTTCCATATTTGTGCTATTACAAACTGTGCTGCTATGAACATGGGTATGCATATGTTACTGTAGTTCTCTGATTTCAAGCCCATTGGAAAGATACCCAGGAGTGGTATAGCTGGATCATATGGATTCATTCCCAGTTTTCTAAGGAATCTCCACACTGATCTCCATAGTGGCTGAACTAGTTTGTACTCCTACCAATAGTGTAAAAGAGTTCCTCTTTCCCCACATCCTTGCCAGCATTTGTTGTTATTTGATTTCTTTATGCTTGCCACTCTGGGGTTAGATGGAATCTCAGAGTAGTTTTGATTTGCATCTCCCTGATTGCTAATGATGTAGAACATCTTTTCATGTATCTATTGGCCATTTGTATCTCTTTTGTGAAGTGCCTATTCAGTTCAGTTGCCCAGTTTTGCTAGTGTGGAGTCTTTTGAGCTCTTTGTACATTCTGGATATTAGCCCCCTATCAGAGTGGTGGCTGGTGAAGATCTTCTCCCATTCTGTAGGCTTTCTCTTTAGGTTCTTGGTGGTTTCTTTTGATGAGAAGAAACTTTTTAGTTTGATGCCATCCCACTTGTTAATTCTTGCTTTAATTTCCTGCGCTTTGGGGGTCTTGTTGAGAAAGTTACTACCTGTGCCTATATGTTGGTGTGTTGAGCCTATGCCCTCCTCTAATAACAGTTTCTGGTCTAATTTCTAAGTCTTTGATCCATCTTGAGTTGATGCCTGTGCATGGTGAGAGGTAAGGATTTAGTTCCATCTTTCTACAAATGGATAGCCAGTTCTCCCAGCACCATTTGCTGAAAAGGCTGTCACTGTCTTTTCTCCAGTGTATGAGTTTGGCTTTCTTTTTTTTTTTTTTTTTTTCTTTTTTTGGTACTGGGGATTGAAGCTGGAACTTTGTACCTCCAAGTTATACCCCCAGCCTTTTTTATTTATTGTTTTGAAACAGGATCTCGCTAGGTTTCTGAGGTTTGATATGTTGATAAGGCTGTCCTTGAAACTGCAATTCTCCTGTCTCAGCTTCTCAAGTACTGGGATTATAGGCATCACCTCCACACACAGCTGAGATCCTGTTTAAAAAAACAATTGCCTTCTAATATCTGGAGTCCCACTGGTATCCTTTGTGTTTTCTAGTTTGGGCATATTAGAGGAAACATGTGTATCTTCTCCTTCTGTGCTTGGCTGATCTCACTTAACATGATGCTCTCCAGGGCTTTCCATCTTCTTGCAAATGATATAATTTTGTTCTTCTTTATGGCTGAATAGAATTCCATTGTGTGTATTTTCCACAGTTTTGCTATCCATTCATCTGTTGATGGTGATCTGGGTTGAATCCATATTTTGGCTATTACAAATTGTGCTGCTATGAACATAGGTATGCATATGTTGCTGTATTTCTCTGAATTCAACCCTTTTGGAAAGATACCCAGGAGTGGTATAGCTGGATCATATGGTGGATCTATTCCCACCTTTCTTAGGAATCTCCACACAGATCTCCATAGTGGCTGAACTAGTTTGCACTCCCACCAACAGTGTAAAAGAGTTCTTCTTTCCCCACATCCTCGCCAGCATTTGTTGTTGTTTGATTTCCTTATGCTTGCTATGGAATAAAGGTCTAATTATTTTAAAAGTGTAGAAGAAAAAAATGAGATATTATTTTTTCTGATTTATGAGTAGAAATGCATATTTCTAAGATGCAAACTCCAAAATCATGAATAGAAAGATCTATAGATATTACAAAATAAAAACTAAAAGCCACTTTGAACAAAGGCTAGTAATAAGCATCAGATTAAGAGAATGCTGGCAACATATATAACAAGCAACGGGTTAATATTCATACCATATAAAAATTTTAATAACTAAATGCAAAAATATGAAGATAATTTAATAGAAAACATGGATTAAAATCTGAACTGACCAACCACATGAGAAATACAAATTTTCATTGAACATATGAACAAATGATTTTAGAAAAAGAGGTTTTGTTTTGTTTTAGAAACAGAGTCTCGCTATGTTGCCCAGGCTGGCCTTGAATCCTAGGATTAAGTGATCTCTCTGCTTCAGCCCCCTGAGTGCTGGGACTACAGGCATGTACCACCACACTGACTAAAAATAAGACTTTAATTGTGGTTTTTCAGACCACACTCAGCTTCAGAACCATCCGGACAAAAGATTATTAGCCCATAGGCAAGGAACAGTGTTCAGGAAAACACTTTCCAGAAAGTCAGGAAGGCATAGGCAAAGCCCATGTAAGTGACAATTCAGTGACACTGACCTTGTTAAGTTTGTTTCAAGGACAGGGAGAGCACTGGGTTGGTTACGTTCTTTAGGCAGAAATATGGCTGTGTGTACAAAGGTCTTGTCAAAAAACAAGAACAAAAAAACAAAAGCAAACCTGACAAAGCTCCTGATACAGTGAAGTTCAGGCACAGCCAGCCTGGAGCCTTTCTCCACCCAGCTTGACCATGGTGGCCATCGTGCGCCCCAGCCCTGGGCCCGATGACAGGAGGTGCGTGGAGACATCTACCTTTGCTCTGTTTAGCCATAAACGATAAGATTTTATATTGCCAGCTAATTAAGTCTGAACCTTAATATTTTCTAATGTTGGGTGTGTATGTGTTTTCTGTGTGTTCTCTTCCTGTCAACTTAGCACCTGAAATACTCCAGTGTTTATCCCAATTCATCTAAGAAATGAAAATTAGAGTGTGACACAGCAAACCTAGAGTATGACATATACTTTTGTCTAACCAATGAGAAAACATTTAAACATTTAAAATATCTGATTTCTAATATGCTGATTTCTAATATGTTGATTTCTAATATGTTGATATACTTAATAAAGCCATTTGAAGAGTCAGTTTGGCTGTATTCCCTAAATACCAAATATGAGTTCCCTTTGACCTCACATTTATAATTCAGAAATATGTGCGGGTATTTAAGGCATTGGATTAAGATTTTATTGCTGTCTTATTTCTAAAGAAAAAAAAAAAACCCACAGAGCTGTGGCATACAGCTCTGGTAAAACACATGCTTAGTGTGCATGAGCCCCTGCATTTATTTACCAGCACATCTTTTTTTTATTAAAAAAAATAAAAATCCACAAACAACCTAAATAGCTGTTAATAAGAAAACGGTGAAGCAAACTAGAGCTTATCCATGCTGTCTTCATGTTCTCACTTTTGCTCCCATAAGCAACTTGTGACCAGGGTTCAAGTGTAAGAAGAGAGGTGAGAGTTTAAACTTTCAGGGAAACTCTGACAACATGCAAAGCACTTGCCTCAGGGTCATCCCAGGAAAGTTGGGCCAGAGACCTGGGGGATTGCACTTCTGCATCTTTGAGTCATTGGTTAAAGGCTGTGTCCCAGAGGCACTTTACTTCTCAAGTACTTTCAGTCAACCATCCTTAGTCAAATTGGTTTCAGTGTCAGGAGGGAGCCATCCAACCAGATGAAGACACCAGCCATCAGGAGGCAGGCTAGAGCCAGGTGAAGTGGTGCACACCTGTGCTCCTGGTACTTGGGAGGCTAAGACAGGAGGATTGCAGGTTGACAGCCAGCCTCAGCAACTTAGTGAGACCCTCTGCAACTTAGGGAGACCCTTTTTCAAAATTAAAAAATAAAACCGGGCTAGAGGTGTAGCTCAGAGGTAGAACACCCCAGGTGTACACACACACACACACACACACACACACACACACACACACACACACACACACAGTCAGCTTTCTATGTATGGAAATGGCAAGGGTTCTAAAGGGATATGAACAGAACATTCACAGGATCTGCCACACATGCTAACAAATACAAAGAAGCCACTAAAAAGAAGGTGGCCTCCATGACATAAGGTGAAGCAAGGAACAAATGCATATTTATCCAATGCCTCCACTATTGCAATAAAACTATACATCAAATTGTCTACAGTGGTTACCTGTGAAGAGAGCAGGATGGAGAAGGTGAATTTTCTCTTGCTTGCTTGCTTTTTTATGGTACTGGGGATGGAACCCAGAGGCATTCTACCTCCGGGCTACACCCCTAGCCTTATTTTATTTATTTATTTATTTATTTATTTATTTATTTATTTATTTATGGTGGTACTGGGGTTCCTGGAAGCCCTTCTACCTCCGGGATACACTCCCACGGGATACACTCCCAGACCTATTTTTTAACTTTTTTATGTGGAAACAGGGTCTTAAGCCAGTGAGGCTGGCTCCGAACCAGCGCGATCCTCCTGTCTCCGCCTCCCAAGCGCGGGGATTACAAGCGTGCACCACCATGCCCGGCTATTTTATATTTTTTTATTTGGAAACAGGGTCTCTTAAGCCAGTGAGGCTGGCTCCGAACCAGCGTGGATCCTCCTGTCTCTGCCTCCCAAGCGCGGGGATTACAAGCGTGCACCACCACACCCAACATTTTTTTTTATTTTTTATTTTGAAACAGGACCTCACTGAGTTGCAAAATACCTCACTAAGTACCAGAGGTTGGCCGCAAGCCGCGATCCTCCTATCTCAGCCTCCCGAATGTTGGGATTACAACAATATTCAGCCATTTAACACGTTTTTATTAGGTGCCTTTGTATGTCAGGCTTCACTTTAGATACTTGTAAAAATGGCCTGGAAATACTTGGCTAGTTGGTCTACTACTACCTTTGAGCTAAGAGTAATTTTCATAAATTCATGGCATGGCTAAAAAGTTTATTTTTTCCCCTTGAAATATCTGTCATTCCCAAAGCTTGTGAAGCTAAATGTTATGCTGTTTGGAGGTCTCTAAAGTTGGTCCTTTGTTGTGGTGGCAGAGGTGGTGGCGGTGGTGGTACTAGGGGATTGAACACAGGGGCATTCTACCTCTGAGCTATAATCCCAGCTATATTTTTATTTTTATCTATTTTTGTGTGTGTGGTGCTAGGGATTGAACCCAGGGGCATTCTACTTCTGAGCTACACCCCCAGGCCAATTTTTTATTCTTTATTTTAAAACAGGGTCTTGCTAGGTTGATGAGAGCCTCACTACTTGCTGAGCCTGTTCTTGAACCTGTGGTCTTCCTGTCTCAGCCTCCCAAGTACTGAGATTCCGGGTGTGTGTCATTGCACCTGGCTAAAGTTGGTCGATCTTAAAGGGGGAAAGCATAGAGCATCAAAAGACATGGGCAGAGTGCTTTCTGAGTATGCTCAAAATCCTGAGTTTAATCCCCAGCTAGAGGAAAAAGAATTGAAAGCATGTATACAGTACAAGTTGTGATAGTTTTCAAATGCATTCAGAACAGAGGTGAAGTTTTCATTGACAAACAGGAAGGGTGGTGACTTTTCCACCTACTTTGAGAATTCTCCAAATTACTTAAAGTGTTTGTCCACACCTGGCAGGAGGACAGGTGAAGAGAAGCTGTCTTGGAGCCTCCCTTTGAAGATGTGACCATTGAGCCATTTCAGGATCAGGGATTATAGATGTGACCCTAGCTCAGCGCTGAGGAACTGTCCGGAATTCCTGACAATAGCGAGAAAGGGGAAAGGGGGGTATTTTTATTTTTCATTCATGTGGTGCGAGAAATCAAACCCAGGGCCTCTCGAATTGTTAAGCACACATTCTATCACTGAGTTTTGTCCCCAGCCTGGAAGTTTGTTTCTTTTTTAAAACTCTTTGCACAGTTCATATACCTGCCAAATTCTTAATTAGCATCTCTATAGTCCACAGTCCATTTTCTTCCAGAAACTCCTGGTAGAACAGCAAGAGTTATGGAACCGGGGGACAGTTCTTGGTTCTGGTCCCAGTTTTAACTGTATTAACGAGGTGACCTTGGGCAAGTCATTCATTCAGCAGACGTTTATGGAAGGCTTTTTCCCTGAGAAAAGCTGAAAGGCTGCCTTCAGCACAGAAAACCAAGTAGAAAAAGACACAAGTAAATAACTACACCAAACTGTGATAAACGCTAAGATAGTGGTCCTAAGAGAGAAGAGGTGAGGTGCCCCACTCAGCCTGGAGAGTTGGTCAGGAAGTCTAACTTCTCTGGGTTTCAGTTTCTCAGTATGAAATAGGTAGCTTTCATATATTTGTGAAAGGAGCTAATATATTGTGCACTCTCCTCCCAAATGAAGCTCTTTCATTTCTATTCCTGAGTGAGAAAGCAGGCCCAGGGCTGGGCCCCTGCCATCCTCGCTTCTACCTAGGTCCCCCCCCTCCCACCCACCCACACACATACGCACCGTCTATGTCCTTTTGTGGCTACCCATACATGCCAGACGTCTTTTCTTTTTCTTCCCCACGCTGAGGATTGAATCTTGGGCCTCTTGTGTGCTAGGTGAGGGTTTTCCCACTGAGCTACACCCCCAGCCCTCCTGATGTACTCCTTGTGTGGGTGCGCTAAATTGAGAGAGATGAGATTTGCTGGAAATTCTGACTGGCAGAAGCAGGGAGCTGCTGAACAAAGGGAGTCCAACTCAGTTGGAGCAAGACAAAGACCAAAGAGCACAGGAGAGAGCCCGAGGGGTTGCGGGCAGAAAGCCCCAGGCAATGAGACACTGGAGCCAGATTTGGGCCTGGACAGTTCTAGCAGTTCCGGACTGTTTCATGAAGATGAAGAAAAGCCAGGAGAACAGTCTCTTTTATTTTTTAGCAACCAGATTAGGTTAGTAAAAATTCTTCTATCTTTCTTTCTTTTCTTTTCTTTTTTTTTTTTTTTTTTTTTCAGTACTGGGGGTGAAAGCCAGGGGCATTCTACCTCTACCTCTGAGTTACACTCCCAGCCCTATGTTTTTGTCTTTGTATTTTTTATTTTTTATTTATTTTTTTTTTTGGTGGTACTGGAGGTGGAACCCAGAGGCTTTCTACCTCCGGGCTATAGTCCCAGACCCATTTTTATATTTTTTTATTTGGAAGCAGGGTGTCACTTAAGTTGCTGAGAGCCTCACTAAGTAGCTGAGGCTGGCTTCAAACCTACGTGATCCTTCTGTCTCAGCCTCCCAAGCGCGGGGATTACAAGCGTGCGCCACCATGCCCGGCTTTTTTGTATTTTTGAAACAGGGTCTCACTGAGTTGCGAAGAGCCTCGCTAAGTAGCTGAAGCTACCCGTGAGCCACGATCCTCCTGTCTCAGCCTCCTGAATGCTGGGATTACAAAATGACTTTTCTAAGGGAAGAAAATCCAGATGAATTTAAGAAGAGAATGTGGACTTCTTGAATAATTAGGAAAACAACACTACTGCTTACAAAGGCATGTGCTTTCCTTTAGGGTCATTTATAAAACTGCATTCGTCGAGCCCGGAGTGGTGGCACATGCTGGTAATCCCAGCATTCGGGAGGCTGAGACCCGGAGGATTGCGGTTCGCGGACAGCCTCAGCTACTCAGTGAGGCCCTCTGCAACTCAGTGAGACCTTGTTTCAAAATTAAGAATAAAAAAAAAAAAAATAGGGCAGGGGACATAGCTCAGAGGTCAAATGCCCTGGGTTCTATCCCCAGGCCCACAAAAATACCCCCCACAAAAAAACAAAAACAAAAAAACCCTGCATCTGCATTTTTCATTCATTACTGCCCAGTCATTCATTCACTTAGTGCTGGGCACAGAGTGGAAGGCCAAGATGTAGAAGACTCAGTGACTGAGTTCAGTTTCATTCTACTGAAGATGTACTGAGCATCCACTCTGAGCCAGACCCTGCACTCCAACCTAGGATTCAGAAAGGAGAGCACATCTTATTTTTATTTTTAAAAAATTTTTTCACCAGAGGAGCCTATAGTTTGCTAATAAAATGTCTTCACGCTTAGAATATTCTAAGCATTGGCTTGAACAGATATTATTCTTACTTGTGATTCTGTCAGTTCTTTGGCCTTGTTGGGAGAATAAATCCTGCGGATTTATTCTAGAGGCTTGGCAGCTCAACTCTGCACTCACAGTATTTGTGACTGAGAGAGAAAAAAAATGGTCTGTCTCCCTATCTCTCCCCTACAGGTTTAACAATGCACCTGGCTGGATCAGGAACATTCACTTTGTTCTCCAAATGAGGCGTTACACACACGGAGTCATTTTTGTCTGGCTTCCTAAAAAGCTGGATTCAACCCTCCAATTTCCCACCTTTCTCTCCCACCTGCCTTGTTTAATAATTAGCTGTTTAATAAAAGCTTTTGATGAGGAGGTAGGGGAGAAGGATGGCAATTGTTAGGGCTTAGGAGGGGGAATCTAGCAGCTTCCTCTGCCCCAGCCATCATCTTCTGGGCTGCTTCCTGGGCATCTTGCTCAGTGAAAAGGCCAAGGACATCCTGCTTCAGCACCCAAGTAGATTGACCTTGGGTCAGTCTGTCCTTAAGGGCCCTGCCATACTGGGGATTGAACCCAAGGTCATTCTACCCTTGAGCTACACCCATGACCTGGTCTGTCTTTCTTTCTTTCTTTCTTTCTTTCTTTCTTTCTTTCTTTCTTTCTTTCTTTCTTTCTTTCTTGTACAGGGGATCAAACCCAGGGGCACTCTCTCTCTCTGAATTATACCCCCATCCCTATTTAAAATTTTTTTTGTTTGTTTTAGCTGGACGTGGTGGCGCACCCTTGTAATCCCAGCATTTGGGAGGCTGAGACAGGAGGATCCTGGTTTGTGGCCAGCCTCAGCTACTTAGTGAGGCCCTCTGCAACTCAGTGAGACCCGGTTTCAAAATAAAGATTAAAAAATAGGGCTGGGGATGTAGCTCAGAGGCTGAATTCCATCCCCAGTACTGCAAAAAAAAAAAAATTTTTTTTTTCTTGTTTTGAAACGGGGGGGGGGGGTGTCACTACTTTTTGAGGCTAAGGATTGAACCTGCCATCCTCCTGTCTCAGCCTCCCAAGTACTAGGATTACAGACGTACACCACCATGCCTGGCCCGATTTTATTTTTTATTTTATAACAAGGTCTTACTAAGTTGCCAAGGCTGGCCTCAAACCGGGATCCTCCTATCTCAGCCTCCCAAATGCTGGGATTACAAGGGTGCACCACCACAGGCTCCTAATTTATTTTTCGTCTTACTTATTTGGAGCTCTTACTAGTAGCAGTTGACGATGGCTTTTCAAGTACCCACTGGTTTGGGAAGTTAGAGAACAGACTAGACTGAGTAGAAGAAAAAAACAATTCAGGTCACTTGTGACAGTGCAGAAGAGTCAAGAACCTCATGGTGGAGCACACTGCAGGAGCAGAACACTCGAGACACAGACTTCAGAAAAAGTGGTGAGTACCTACCTGTGCGTGAGAGAGAGATGGAGATGAACACACTCACACACACACTCACACACACACACTCACACACACACTCACACACTCACACTTACACACACACACGGCTGCCCTTTGTACTGAGAGGCTACATAACTTGGGAGAAAAAGCACTGGTTTTGGATGGTTTGGATATTGGTTCAGATTTCAACTCTACGACTGACTATATGATATACAGAGCTGTATAATATATGTAGCTATATGATCTTGGAGGCATCACTTATCCTTCTCTAGTTTAAGGTTCTTCATCTATAAAATGAAGTTAATACCTGCCTTGCATAGTCATCATGAGAACTAGTGATAAAATATGACAAGTTACTTGCATGCAATAGGCACTCAATAAGTGGTCCCAAAGTTGTATGCGGTGGCACATGTCTATAGTCCCGGATACTCTGGAGGTTGAGGCAGGTGATTGATTAAGTCTAATAGTTTGAGGCAAAAAAAGAAAAGAAGAGAAAAGAAAAGAAAAACAATAAGCAATACCTGTCATTGTTTTTTGAGTGCATCTTATGTAGTAGGTACTTAGCTAGATTTGGGGGCTATGAGTAGATGGTGTGATGTGGACGGGAGGAGCAAGGCTAGAAGCAGCTGCAATGATCCAGGTTAGTGACTGTGTGAACGAGGGTGGTGCGATTGGAAGATTTGAAAGAGAGGATTTTACATTAATATGTAAAAGAAAATGTAGTCTCTGATGGTTCTTTCTTTTACAGCCAATGAAACTGAAGACCAAAGAGACCGCGTACCTTCTGGCAAACCGAAACTCTTTGCACTGAAAACCTTGTGTTGCCAAGGGAAATTCCAGTTGGGTAGGAAGACCTGGCAAGTTTTTCAGGGTTCACTTCTCTTGGGGTAGTACTCTTGATCTCTGGGGCAAGTAAAAGGGTAAGGTAGGCACTTCCAATTAAGAGTAAATTAGAAAAAGGAAGGAAGGGGATTATGGGACTCTCTTTTCTTTCCTCTAATTATCTCTCAAAGCATTCTTTATTTTAGAGGGATCAGAGTTCTCTTTGTAGAGCCATAACTTCTATTGTGTTTTCTGATTGTAGAGGAATTGACAAATAGTATTATTTCCTGGCAAATAAAACATACCCACTTTAATTAATGTTTGTGAATGCCGAGGAGTGAGCCCATAATGCATGCAAAGGGCAGAAATTCCGTCTGGTACAGTTAAATTGGATTGTCATCAAAGTCTAATTGGTTACCTGATCTAGCTCTAATAACTGACAACTTACATCATTCTGATAGACTGGCACTTGAGATGTATATATGAAATAATCCTGGGCTGTAAGTTGTTTTGGTGACATTTAACAGAGAGAGAAACTGAAGCCCGGGGAGACCTTAAGATTATGTCTCTATATACCAAGTAACCCAGCAGTGCTGAGAATCAGAACTCAGAAGTGCCTGAATCACCTTCCCAGTAGTTGACAGAGGACTTGGTATCTGGTCTGTTTTATCCTAACTCGTCTTTTATCCCTAAAGCCCATGGGTAGCTAGATGGTTAATTGGTCAGGCACAGGGTGTACTCACTCTTATTCTTTTGGTTCCCTAACCAAACATGAAGAGTTTGAACTGTTGCCAGGAACAAAAGATGTACTTGAGCAACACAAATATCATGTTAGATCTCAGCAACACAGGATTTATACAGGACTTCTGAACAGGAAGTGTAGGGTGGGAAAAAGAACCGCTACCACAAATGAGCTTTTTTTCTTACTTGTACCTTATAATAACATTTTAGTTATAAAACATAAACTGGCGTGGTGGCTCATGCTTGTAATCCCTGCATTTGGGAGGCTGAGACTGGAGGATCATGGTTTGCAGACAGCCTCAGCTACTACTCAGTGAGGCCGTTTACAACTCAGTGAGACCCTGTTTCATTG
This sequence comes from Muscardinus avellanarius, assembly GCF_963383645.1. Classification (NCBI taxonomy): domain Eukaryota; kingdom Metazoa; phylum Chordata; class Mammalia; order Rodentia; family Gliridae; genus Muscardinus; species Muscardinus avellanarius. Next base: position 70,333,089 of record NC_137798.1, read on the forward strand.
AAGAATAAAAAATAGAGCTGGGGTGTAGCTTGGAGGTAGAATGCCCCTGGGTTTAATCACCAGTACAGAAAAAAAAAAAAACACCCATAAAACATGTGTAGTATTATACATATATATAAAATGAATAATAGAAAATAATGTTCAGGGCCGCAGGTATAGTACAGTGCTAGAATATGTGATTAACATGTGCAGGGCCCTGGGTTCAATCCCCAGCATTTTTTCTTAAAAAGAAAAAAATAATAATGTTCATTCTAAGCTGGGCATGGTGGTGCGCGCTTGTAATCCCAGCATTTGGGAGGCTGAGACAGGAAGATCACGGTTCGCCAACAGCTTCAGCTACTTAGTGAGGCCCTGTGCAACTCAGTGAGACCCTGTTTCAAAACAAAGAAGAAGCCGGACGTGGTGGCGCACGCTTGTAATCCCCACGTTTGGGAGGTGGAGACAGGAGGATCGCACAGGTTCGAAGTCAGCTGCTCTGGCTTAAAAGAGCCTGTTTCCAAATAAAAAAGTATAAAAATAGGTCTGGGAGTGTAGCCCGGAGGTAGAAGGGTTTCCAGGAACCCCAGTACCACAGAAAGAAAGAAAGAAAGAAAGAAAGAAAGAAAGAAAGAAAGAAAGAAAGAAAGAAAGAAAGAAAGAGGGAGGGAGGGAGGGAGGGAGGGAGGGAGGGAGGGAGGGAGGGAGAGAGGGAGGGAGGGGAAGGAAGGAAGGAAGGAAGGAAGAGGAAGAAAGAAAGAAAGAAAGAGGGCTGAGGGTGCAGCTTGGAGGTAGTATGCCCCTGGGTTCTACTCCCAGTACTACAAATAAAATAATTTTCATTCTAAAATTGTAGATAGATAGATAGATATGTTTATAAACATTTGAATGTATGTACTTATATAACCACCTTTGCATTGTGTGAGTATAGGTACGCAAATAAAGCTATCAAGGCTGGGGATGTGACTGAGTAGTAGAGCGCTTGCCTAGTCTGTGTGAGGCTCTGGGTTCTACCTCCGATACAAAAACCAACCCAAATAAATAAATAAATAAAGCTATTTACATATATACACATCTATACACAATTTTCTTTTGTATAAGTGTATTCATATTTTATAAATTATCCTACAATTTGCTTTATTCAGTTATCAAATAAATTGATATTTCTTCATAAGAGTAAATTGATGGGTTTCCCTGACAGACAGATCCTAGAGAACTCAGCACCTTCACCATTTCCTGATGGCTCATGGTAATTGTACATCTTTGCGTGTGTGTGTTTGTGTTTAGTACTGGGGATTGAACCCAGAGGCATTTTGCCTCTGAGATACACCCTTAACCATTTTTATTTTTTATTTTAAAATAGGGTTTATCTAAGTTGATGAGGGTCACTAAACGGCTGAGGCTAGCCTCAACTTTGTAGTCCTCTGTCTCAGCCTCCCAAGTACCAGAATTGTAGGTGTGTGCCACTACATACAGTTTAATTGCTTGTTCCTTCCTTCCTTCTCTTCCTTCCTTCCTTCTTTTCCTTCCTCCTCTCTCTAAATAAATGAATATACACATACATAAAACTACACATCTTGATATGGCTTGTGTGCAACTAGAGCAAATAAGATCATGTATCTAAGAGCATTTTATAAACTCTAGATTCTCTACTAATGTTAGCTATCAAAATATGTGGAGCTGGGCATGGAGGTGCATGCCTGCACAGCCAGCCACTCCAGAGGCTGAGCAGGAGGGTGGCAAGTTGGAGGCCAGCCTGAGCAACTTAACAAGACACTGTCTCAAAATAAAAAGGCCTGGGAATGTGGTTCCATGGTAGAGCTCTGTGCAGCATGCACAAGGCTGTGCAATCAATTTCTAGTACTCTAAAACTAAAACTAAACTAAAAAAACTGACATGGCTTGATGAGTCCATTTATTCAGAAATAAGCTGGGTACTTTTCATAACGGCTTTGTGCAAGAATTCGGAGATACTTTTGCACTGTGGACGGGGAAGATTAAGCACTGAGATTGTTAACCTGGCTCGCCATGTCTGCGGTCAAGTGCCTACAGCAGGGGAGCCTTTCTCAGCCACAGTGGCCCTGGTCTCTGAGTGCCTCTGCTACTTCTAGACACCTCAGTCCCCAAATTACCCTGCTGATTAATTCGAGGGGGCTTCTTCCCCACATCTGCCTCACCAAACCACAAGATCCTAATGACAATGGCAGCAAGGTTCCTCCCAACTTCCCAGGGGCCAGTCTGAGAGCAGCCCTCACTACCAGGAAAAGAGCTTTGACTTGGTGGAGAGCATGCGTACAAATGTGGCATTCTGGCTTCTTAAAATATTCCGCAAATCAAAATTTTACTTTGCTCTGCTTTCAGCTGACAGCTTGAGAAAAACAAAATTAGTGGTTGGGCTTTTTTTTTTTTTTAAGCCTAAAAACAAGCCTGACTTATCCACCTATTCTTCAGCTTCCAATACTGTATGTCTATAGATAAACAGGCATATATATTATCTACTTTTGTTTACTTCTCCCTAAATGGAAGTCCATTAATTTCCCAATATATTTTACAGAATAACTCGCCTGTTGCCAGCACTGTAAGGATATATTAATCCTTACTCTTGAAATGTTCAAGTTAGAAAATAATGGGAAATAGAAGAAATAGAAGGACCGAGATGACTCATTTGTCTCCAATATTCACCCTAAACTACTTTAGAAAAGCCAGCAGTGAATTAAACCCAGAATTATAGAACAATGACCTACATCTCCCTTCACCAGAGAGACTTTGAGTTTCTTAGCAAAAATTGCACTTTATGTCTGGAAGGGAGAAGTTCAATGATGGCTTGAGTCAAGTGGCATGAACTTAACTCCAGTCTGGGGATAAAGGATCAATATTATCTCTCTATGTGCAGAAGCCTCTTTAGAAGAAGACAAAGAGAAGCCACGGTCTAGTATACGATGCTGACATGCTGTGATATGCTAGTGCTGAGACGGCAAGCTGGCGTGGGAAAAGAGTAAAGACATCTTTCCTTGCCTTCTAAACATAGCCCAGACCTGCATGTCTGCCTCACCTGTGCTGCTCCTCCTGCCTTAGTTTCTCCCAGGCACGAATGAAGTGGCCCTACGGAGACCCATAACAGATTTTTCTACAAGGGTCATCTAAAGATTGAAGATCCCAGTTTGCAAAAGATGGGAGAGCTTGGGATTGCGACTGAGGTAAAAACCAGGAAGAAGATAAGACAAGGAACAGAAACCCTCTTTGTTGAAAGTTAGCAGGAATTCATATTTAACTAGCTATCTTCGGGAAGCAACTCATCTTACAACATAATAGATGGGGTTGATAATGTTGATCACTGCCTCGGACAACATCAGGAAGTAGCTTTCAGTTTTATGTGTTTATTGTTCAAATTGTAAATTTGATCTTGGAATTAACAGGTGGCCCTGGAAAGTTAATAACGGAGATTATTTACTCTGTGTATAATGAAGGATTTGAATGAGTCAAGACTAGTATGAGAGAGAGAGGGAGGGAGAGAGGGAGGGAGGGAGGGAGGGAGAGAGAGAGGGAAAAAGGGAAAGAGAGAACACGAACCGGTCCTCATCTAGTGCTCATAAATCCCATTCGAATCTCAAAAGTAAGACTCCTCTTTTTGACCTTCCAGTTGTGGCAGTGCCATTCCTGGGCAGCCTGCAGGCCCAGAGCGGAGGCTGCAGCGGTGTGTAGGGATGGAAGGCCTGGCTTATGTGTCAAAATGTCCTTCTGTAGTTTTAACGTTCCTGTGTTTGTGCTAAAGGCCTTAGACCCATATGCTCCTCAAAAAATCTTTAGAACTAAATATGGATCATTCATTTACAGATGAAGAAATGACAACCCAGAGAGAGGATAGATATCTCATTCAAAGATTCCAGTGGTATGTGGTAGAGAGAATTGAGCCTAGGATGATCTAATTTCAATACCTTCATTTTAAATCCCAACGGTGGCCTCACATATTGGCCAGCAGACTCTTCAGGGAGTTTGTTAAAATAGTCTTGATAAAGACCCATTCCAGGAGGTTCAAATACAATTTATCTGGAATGGCACTTGGTCATTTGTGTTTTGAACAGTCTCTATAGATAATTCAGATACACATCAAAGTTTGACAGCCAGCTGTCACTTATTAATTGTGTAGTTTTAGACAAATTTTTTTCTCCTGGTACATCAGTTTGTTTATCTGTTAAATGGGGGAACAATGCGAGTTTTAACACCATTGAGAGACTGTGGAAATTGGGTGGAGTTAAAAGAAGAATGCTAGAATTACACCTGTAGTTCCAGTACATGGGAGGCTGAGACAGGGGGATCTCAGGTTTGAGGCCAGCCTCAGCAACTTAGCAATGCCCTCAGCACCTTAGTCAGACCCGGTTTCAAAACAAAAAAATGTGGCTCAGAGACAGAATGTCCCTGGGTTCAACCCCCAGTACCATACACGCACGCACACACACAAACACACACCCCACAAGAAAAAGACTTGAAAGGTACTTGGCATGAAATAACTGCTGGGTGATTTTTAAAGACTGTTACTTCTCCCTCCTCTTAGCAGTAACTCACAACATGTCCTTTATGAGCACTATTTCTTGGACATATTGCCAAAACTGGTTATTGCCCAAAAAATAAAAAATAAAAAACAATTTGTGTCTCAGAGAGCAATATTTTAGCCTTTTTCTTCAAATCTAGGTACATTCCAGTTTGTATCCCAGGGTATTTTGTGGTCCTCAAACACCTAAGTTGAAATTAAGCGGTGGATGTAATGATGACAGCCGGCGAAAGAGAAACCCCTGCGTGGCTCTCCATTGTCCTGTGTGTGTGTGTGTGGGGGGGGGGTCTGGGGAGCTCAGGGCTGTGCACACTGCCACTGAGATACAGGCCCAGCCCTAGGAAGCTTTAACAATGTCCAAGTTTCGTACCAGATCAATTAAAGAATCTTTGGCCCAGCCATAGGGGTGTGTGTATGCGCGTGCGTGCGTGCGTGCGTGTGCGTGTGTGTGTGTGTGTGTGTGTGTGTGTGTGTTCTTTTAAGGCAGGGTCTTACTCTGTCACCTGTGTTGGTCTAGACCTCCTGGGCTCATGTAATCTTCCCATCCTAACCTACAAAGTACCTGGGGTTACAGATGCGTGCCACTGTGTCCAGCTGTCGGCTTCTTTTACTTATATATTTCTCTACTGCAGCACAGGGAATTGAACCCAGGGCCTCATCCATATTACACGAGTGCTCTACCACTGAGCTATATCCTTCATCCTTTTCAAAATTTTATTTTGAGACAGGGTCTCACTAACTTGCCCAGGCTGGTGTGTGGCCACTGGGCCCCATCCCAGCTGTACTGAATAGAAAGTCTAGGGCTGGGCCCAGTAACCCCTGTTCTACAAACCTACTAGAGATCTCGGGTGTCTGGCTTGAACCCTTCCGCGGTCCTCCCAGCATCCAGGCCGCTGCTTTGCTGTTCTCGTTTTTTTTTTCTGCTCAGTGGGCGGGGCAGACCCGTATTGTGTATTGTATCAAATTGCTGTTTATTCTAGCCAGACTCGTGCCAGACAGAGAAAATGAAGGTCCTTCAGCCTAAATGCCTGTTTCTCAAGGGGCAGATGATCCCAATAAAGAGAACCCTGCCAGTACAGTCTTTACCTAAAATACCCCTTCTCTCCAGTCCTAACCCTGCCTTAGAAGCTTATGGAGGCCAAAAATATATAAACAAGTTCCCAAACAACACATCTGCTCTTCATTTTCTAGGGAATGCTAAAAGGAATCATCTTAAGGTTGCTTTAGGTGAGCCCTGTCCTGCGTCCTGCCCCCTTAGGGCGCAGACCCCGCCCTGCCTCCTCCTGCACCTTTCGAGCACACTCCCTTCAGATGATGCTCTCAGCTGTCCCGGCCTTGGCCTTTCTGTCTTGGTGCACTTTCAGGGCTACCTTTCTCTTCTGATAAAAGCACTGTCCTCAGTGTCCCCATTTGTCCCTTTCTCCTCTGGCAGGTGTAATGCTATCGACCTTGGAAAGTGGCCCCGTTTCTGGAGTCTGGTAAGAGGGCTTGCTTCTCTTCAGACTCGCCCGCAGTGTGGGAGTTCTGTGCTCTCCTGGGGCCCGGGCGCCTCTCTTGGGACCTCCACGTCATCCTTTCAAGGTTGGGACTGGAAGGGGTGGGACCTGAAATAAGTCTGAGTTTCCTTCCTAAATTTGAGCAATGATTCCATGTGACCTTGACTCTGCTGGGCTTCTGTTTAACATCTGCTTACTGACCTTTGCCACCAATTAAGGAGAGCAGGGCCCTGTTTGGTTGCAAAGAACTGCTGGCTTGTAAACAAATGTGGAAAGACCAGTTCTAGAGGAAACGGGAACACCAAAGGTGGCCCTGTGCTCTCCTTTAAGTATGGGGAAATATAGCCCTCTTCTTGGTCAAGGACTTAAATTGGTCTCTCTTTGGGGACAGAACACTAAGCCCCACACCAGCTCCTAAATATGCTGTCCTGTTCCTTACTCCAGCTTCTCAGGGGCAAATGATAGGAACGGGTTAGATAAGATGACAACAGCTGTCACTCTACTCATGTACCTTGCCTCCAAACATCAACAACAAAAACTTGAGTTTTGTCTTCATGCGAGAGACTGCGTGAAGACTTAGCTGTGGCCTTTAAGAAGCCTATGTTCCTGTTGTAGAGACAGGATGTGTGCCTGGGCAAAAATAACAGCATGAGGCCACCTGCAGCGAGCCAGGCAGATGCCAAAAGTTAAAGAATGCCCCGACAATTTTTTTTTTTTTTTTTGGTAAGCACTGAGGCTACACCAGTAGAGATAAAGGCCCTGGCTTCATGTATCTTATATCCTCATGAGACTAAAAAGCATGTAAAGACATATATATATATATATATATATATATATATACATACATACATACATACATACATACATACACACAATAGTGACTTGTCACAAGAGCTTTGGAAGAAGGTGAAGCAGATTGAGGAGGATGGAGACAGGTTCAAGGGAGGGTGTTTTATTTATTTTTTATTGTTTGGTTGTTTTCTTGTGTGTGTGGTACTGGGGTTCCTGGAAGCCCTTCTACCTCCAGGCTACACTCCCAGACCTATTTTTTATATTTTTATTTGGAAACAGGGTCTCTTAAGCCAGCGCAGCTGGCTTCGAACCTGCACGATCCTCCTGTCTCTGCCTCCCAAAAGGGGGATTACAAGAGTGCGCCACCACGCCCAGCAAGGGAGGGTGTTTTAATCAGATGGGAGATCAGCACAAACCTCTCTGGTAAAGTGACATCTGAGCTAAAGTCTGAATAATGAGAAGGAGCAAGTCATCTGAGAAGCTGGAGGAATTTTCTAAGCTTCATACAGGTGCAAAGGCCCTGAGGAGGGAATGTGTTTGGTATATCTCAAGAAGGATAAACAGGCCGATGTAGCAGGAGGGTGGTGAGCAAGCAGATGTAAGCAGGAGCTGAGGCTGGAGAGGTGGCAGAGCACATTGCGGGGCCCTGCAGCCCTTGTAAGGATTGAGGGCCTCGGCCTCCTTCTCTCTGTCTCTCTGTCTCTCTGTCCCTTCCTCCCTCCCTCTCTCCCTCTATCTCTCTCATCTCTCCTCTCTCTTTCCTCTCTCTCTCTCCCCAGGGTCATTCTACCTCTGGGCTACAGCCTTTTCTTTACTTTTTTTTTTTTTTTTTTTTAATGAAGTCTTACTAGGTTGAGAGTCTCACTAAGTTTCCGAGAGTGGCCTAGAACCTGAGACCCTCCTGTCTCAGCCTTCCAAGCATGGGGATTGTAGGCGTGAGCCACGTGCTGAGCTCACTGAGGGTTTTGAGCATACGGTGACAAGAGCGGACTTACACCTTGGGAAGGACATTCTGTGTGAGACCAGATCCTAAGGGCACAAGAGGAGAAGCCCAGGTCCATGGAAAGAGTGCTGTAATAAAGTGCTGTAATAACCGAAATGAAGCTGGCTTGGTCCCCCCACACACAAAAAAAATGAAGATGATGGGAAGAGTTTGGGTTCTGAATATGTTTAAGAAGGTAGTGTAAGATAGGTACAAGATAGGTAAGATAGATAGATAGATTGTGTGTGTGTGTGTGTGTGTATCTGGGATTGACTCAGGGGCATTCTATCTCTGAGCGACACCTCCCAGCCCTATTTTATTCTTTGTTTTGAAACAGGGTCTCACAAAGTTGCAGAGGGCCTCATAACCTGCCATCCTCCTGTCTCAGCCTCCCTAGTACTAGGATTACAAGTGTGTGCCACCACACCAGGCTGAGTTATGTTTTTTGGTATCAGGAAGGAAATCAGGAATAACTCCAAAAATTTTAACGTGAACCCAAAGTTTTAAGTTTCTAGGAGTGGCTACTTTTGGTTAAGACAATCAGAGGACTGATAAAAGACTGTGCTTTGAAAAGAAGTAGGATTTTCTGTCTTGTAAAAACTCTCAGTGTCTTATTCTAAGACAAGTTTATCTTCCTGGACCCCAGCTACACACACCCCAACTTCACTGTTAAGTTTTAGTAGCCTCTACTCCAGGGAACCTGGGACCAGGGACTTGGCCATCTCTAAGAGCTCAAGTCATTTGGTCAATCATGGAGATTCTGTGTTCAATCCCTAGTACCAGAAAAAAAAAGAAAGAAAGAAAGAAAGAAAGAAAGAAAGAAAGAAAGAAAGAAAGAAAGAAAAGAAAGGAAGAAAGAAAGAAAGTTGTAAGTCAACCCTTGTGTGTGTCACTGTGCATACATGGGAGTCGGGAGTGTATCTCTAAGACAAATATCTAGAAGTAGAACTGTTGGAATCATGTACATTTTTAGTTTTGAAGTTTATTGCCAAAATGACTTCCATGGATTTATGCCATTTATAATCCCAACAAATGAGCATGCTGGTTTCCCCTTGAAGATACTAGGTACTATCAAGTTTTTTATCTTGGTCAATCTGGAGATGAAAAATGGTATCTCATTGCTGTTTTCACGTGGATTATCTTTAAGAGTGAGGCCAAGTTCTTCATGTTTCACAACCATTTGTGTCCTGACTAGTTTGAAGCTTATGTTTGTAGCAAAATATGATCTGGTCTTTCCATTCCAATTTCTGCCCTGCAGAACCTAGACATAGGTTTTGTATCAGTTTAGTTTAATCTTGACTAAAAAAAAACAAAAATTCTGACTCAACTGACTTTACAATAAGGAAAATTGTTATGACATCATGTCCTGGGACAGAGTAGCTCTAGGGCTGGTTAATTCTGCTACTTACGAAGGCCATTGAGGTCTCTGGTCTTTCTAGCTTTCCAAGTTATCGTCTTCTGGCTTGCTTACCTCATGGTCACAGATGGCTACATCACATGGACGTATCTCCTTAATACTATAAAGTATCCAGTAGAAAAAGATTTCTTTTTTCCTTTCTTCTCTTCTTTTCTTCATACAGGGAATTTAAACCAGGGCCTCATATGTGCTAGGCAAGTGTTCTATCACCAAGCTACATGCCCAGCCTTTTTTAAATTTTTTATTTTTTTAGATATGGTTTTGCTAAGTTGCATAGACTGATCTCGAACTCATGATCCTCCTGCCTCAGGCTCTCAAGGAGCTGAGAGCTGAAATTACATGCATGCACGTGCACTTTGACTCCCAGCAAAAAGTTACTATTTATTGCCATGAGTGTGTGTGTGTGTGTGTGTGTGTGTGTGTGTGTGTGTTGGGATTAAACCCAGCAGCATTTTACCTCTGAGCTCCACCCCCAACCCGATTTTTTATTCTTTATTTTTGAAACAGGATCTCATAACTTTCTGAGAGCCTCACTAAGTAGCTGAGGCTGGCTGTGAACCTCTGATCCTCCTGTCTTCACCTCCCATGTACTAGGATTACAAGTGTGTGCCACCACAGCAGGCTAATGAGCCTCTTTTTAAGAACAGAAAAAACTATCCCACGGACTATTCCCAGAACAATCTTCCCTCGAATTTCATTGACCAGACCTGGGTCTTATACCAGTTCCTAAATCAGTAACCAGCAAGATTCTGGAACCCTTCTGATTAACCATTCATGTTAACCAGAACTCCCTCCTTAATTATACAGAGTAGTAATGGGCATTCCCTGTCCACAATCCCTCTCCCAAAGAACTGGGGAGATTTTTGTTGGTCAGGAACACGGGGTTAATGGAAAGGTAGACAATCAATGGTCACTGCCACTTGGCACGTGTCCTTTCCTTTGAACTAGCTCTTCTCCATTTACTCTCCCATCTAACGACTATTCTTTCAAGTATAGGCTGAAGTGGCTCCAAGGAAACCACCTTTATGCCCTCTGGGTTGAACATCTCCCTCCCCTCTCGTCCCTGGCCAGCTGTGCCGCTCAGCACCTCGCCTTGCAATTCTGACCTCACTTTTTAGGCTCCCTTGAGGACAGAAATCGGGTCTTGCTTGTTTCTGCGTCTCTAGCTCTTAGGAGAGTGCACTGTCTGGACATTTAACTCATGTTTGCTGAATGAAATCTATTTGCTTTTATTTTATTTTATGTTATAATTTTAAGTCTAGCTCCACAACAGAGGTTAACTTACAGTTTTTAATATGTGAACTTGTTTGCTGGGGTTGGAAATTAGGAAGATCTTTTTCCACACAAAGCAATCTGGATTGTTTCCAAAACAAATTGTTCAACAAGTGGATTATTGGTTTCTTAAAAGTCCAGAAGCTCAACAAATATTTCCTGAACACATACTATGTGTTTGGCACTGTACCAGCTGGCACTTTATATAAGAGTGCTGTGGGAACTTGGCTCTGGGTGTGGAGTTGATGCTTTAAGGCAGCATTTTTCAATCATGGATAATGAAATCAATTTTGTGGGTCACAACCACCACTAAAAGGGGAAAAAGGAATGCAATGGAGTAGAACAAAATATATCAGAGTACATCACTCTCTGTAATGCTTTTGGTCCAGTTACACACATATATATTTGTATGATATACTAGGTCAAAGTATAAAATTTGTTTTTTACTGTGAGTCATGGTCAAAAAAGATTAGACCATTGCTCTAAGTGCCCATATAGTTTCTTTTTTTTTTTTTCTACTCTTAATACCTGGGTTCCATAAAAGAGAGCAAGACAGGGGTATGAGATTTTGCCTCTACTCCTAGCCTGGTCAGCTCCCAGCCAGCTGCCTACCTTGGATTTGTTAGTCTGGTGCAAACTTTGGAGGCAGAAGGCAAAAGTCCAATCCTCAGCTCCTGGACTTACAAACTCAGCAGACTTGGGCAGGTCACTGGGCCATTTAGAACATCTATTTTCTTCCTGTAGATTGAAGATAATAATAACTGTTCCACAAGGCAATTGAGAGGCTTGAAATATATGAAAACATTACATTGTTTAGTAAACTCCCTTCGGATTCTCAGACAAGAAAAGCAGATGTTGCCTGTAAGTTAAAAAAAATTCAAGGGCATTTTGTTAATGAAATAAGTCAGGCACAAAAAGACAAATATCATATGATCTCACACATATATGAATTCTAAGAAAAGTTAATCTCATAAAAGTTGAGAGTAGAATAGTTGTTACTAGGAGCCAGGGAGAGTAGAGGGTGGAGGAAGGGATGGTTAGTGGGTGCTAAGTTGCAGTTAGACGGGGAAATAGGTCCAGGTGCTTATTGCACAATGGGTGGCTGCACATTTCAAAAAGAATAGAAGAAAGAATTTTGGATGTTTTTACCACAAAAAATAATAAGACAATAGATATATTTATCTTGATTTGAACATTATGCAACATATAAACGTATCAAAACATCACATAGAAAAGCCAGGGGGTATAGCACACCTGTAATCCCAGTTTGGGAGGCTTAGACAGGAGAATCATATGTTCAAGGACAGCTTCAGCAATGTAGTGAGACTCTCAGAAACCTAGCAAGATCCTATTCCAAATAAAAAAAAATTAAAAAGGTAGCCAGCCGTGGTGGCACACACTTGTAATCCCAGCATTCAGGAGGCTGAGACAGGAGGATCGCAGTTTGCAGACAGCCTCAGCTACTTAGTGAGGCTCTTTGTAAATCAGTGAGACCCTGTTTCAAAATAAAGAATAAAAAATAGGGCTGGGGGTGTAGCTTGGAGGTAGAATGCCCCTGGGTTCCATCCCCAGTACTGCAATAAATAAATAAATAAACAAATAAATAAATAAATACGCAAATAAATCTAAAAAAGGGCTGGGGATATAGCTTGGAGGTAGAATGCCCCTGGGTTCAATCCTTAGTACTACACAAACACTCTCTCTCTCTCTTTCTCTCTCTCTCTCTCTCACACACACACACACACACACACACACACACACACACACACATACACATCACATAGCAACCCACACATATGTATAATTTTTAATGTGTCAATTAAAAAAAATCTGTCCCCTGAGGAAACCTCAGGGAATGGCCACCCAGAGAAAAAATAAAATCTAACACCAAGGATCTCAGATATTTTAATCAAAATGGAGGGAGCGTATGGGGGAAAAAGGTCAAGGCTGTCCCATTTCTCCAATGGGCCATTCATCTTTATTTCTTGTTTAAAAAAAGAAAAACTTCTTTTTCCCAATACTGAGGATTGAAACCAGGCCTTATACATGGCAAGAAAGCACTCTGCCACTGAGCTACATCCCCAGCACTTTTTGGTTTTAGTTTTTTGAGATGGGGTCTAGCTAAGTTGTCCTGGCTGGACTAGCACTTGCAATCCTCCTGCCTCAGTCTCCTAAGTAGGTGGGATTACAAGTGTGCACCACTGTACCCAGCAAATTTTATTCTTTGTGGACACTGTTGAGAGGAGTTAGGAGGAGCTGACTGAACACTGCTGAGTCAGGGGGTAGGAGTTGTTGACGATGTTCCCTTTCAATGAACTCCGCAGGAGGCAGGGGGCAGTGGACCCTGTCCTCGCTCTGCCCTTTGCCTGGACATCACTGGAGTTAGAAGCTGCGGTTGAAAAGTGAGGCGAGGTGGGGCAGGTTAGGGGCTCGGAGGAGAAGGCCATTGGAAGGTCACAGCTCACATCTCTGAGATGTCCTCCACCCTGACTGTGTCTGAGCAACCACCCCTGGGGGAGCTGGGCACAGGCTGTCTTGCTGCTCAGTTGGAAGCAGCCCGCCTCCCTCGAAAATGCCGTGGGCTTCACAGCCTGGGCTCTCCAGGTTCAGTTGTGTTAACAGGGAGCCATAGATGTGCCTTCTAAATAAAAAGTTACTAATACTTGTTTGTTGTTATCCTTGTACTGCTGAGATTGAGAGGGAGATAGGAAGAGTCAGTACACAATCCTCCTTCCTGCCCCAACACACACACACACACACACACACAGCCCTTGGGACAAGATGAGGAAGATGAGAAACTGGCTTGCCTTGACCAATAGCCAGAGCAGTAAAGGCTGGTACTCACCCAGCCTGGGATTTATCCCAGGGGACTGCAGAATAAAGCGAAAGGGGAAGCCTAAGAGGGACAGAGAAGAGGTCCAAGTAAAGACTCGGGATCCTAAAAACTCAGTAGTTCTTTGCTCGGTTGCTTGGTTTTCTCCATTGACTCCATCCCGAGGGCATCCCATTCAAGATCCCGGCACCTTGTTCTCTTAAAGCTTGCCTTGGCCCTGAAGGTGCTAGGTTCACCAGCATGCAGGGTGGAAGGAGGTGGCAAAACAGAGGGCAGAGCCCACTGCCAGGATGGGCGACAGAGAGAGCCTCAGTCGTGAGCCAACAGTGGCCACTCCATCCTCTCAGCGCCAGCCTGGTGTGTCCACTCACCAACATCTGTCTCTGGTCTTCCCTCCCTCCCTCCCTCCCTCCCTCCCTCCCTCCCTCCCTCCCTCCTTCCCTCCCTCCCTTCCTTCCTTCCTTCCCATCTTCTTTTCCTCCACTTTTTCCTCCTCCTCCTCCTCCGCCTCCCCCTCCTCTTCCTCCTCATCCTTCTCCACTTTTTCTCTTCCTTCTTCTTCCCCTCTCACTCCCCTCTCCTTCCTTCCTTCCTTCCTTCCTTCCTTCCTTCCTTCCTTCCTTCCTTCCTTTTTGTAGTACTAGGGATTGAATCCAGGGAGGGGCATTCTATCTCTGAGCTACACCTCCAGCCCTATTTTATTTTTTATTTTGAAAACAGGATGTCGCTGAGGGTCTTATTAAGTTACTGACGTTGGTCTCCAACCTATAATCCTCCTGTCTCAGCCTTCCAAGTACTGGAATTACAAGTGTGCACTACCATACCTGGCTAGTTGTGCTTTCTTGAAGGTCAGCAGTGACCTTTAGTCTCCAAGTTCAGTGCCCCATCTTCCAGCTCACCAGTCCTCTGTCTTAAATGCTCACCCTCATGAGTGGTTCTTCCTTTTTGTCTACAACTCATTCTTTGTTTTTTTCCTTTATTTCTGCTTCCTAAATTTATATCCTTCCTAAGCTTCTATCTTTAACATCTCTCTCTGAAAAGATTTCATTTGCAACCAACTATGTAGTGTTTATCAAGATTATTTTTTTTTCAAGTAACAATAGCTTACTTCAACTAGCTTAGGCAAAAAAAGAGATTATATTTTAAAATATCTACAAAGCCCAGTGAGGAAGTGCACATTGCCTGGGAAGGACCTGAACCAGGACCCAGAGTCTCCCCAGGAGCCCGGCAGAGTTTGCAGATCACTGGTGTTCTTCATCGGTGCTGACACTCTGCTGCCTCGATAGCTCTATCTTCTCCCTCCTCTCCTTTCTTGGACCATCATCTTATCTGGGGCCTTCGTGACCTCTTTAGTGATTTCTGTACTGCTGGCTCTAGCTTCCAAATTATCTTACTTCACAAGCTATTGCCTCTGCCTTGGGCCTCATGCATTAGAGGGCCCCCTCTAGTCCACTTCAGCTGTACCTCTCACAAAAAAGAAATCCAGAAACCTGCAAGATCAATAGGATGCTCCTGCCCAGAGTCCATGCTCTCTATCAGGAGTGCTTCTCCTTTAGGTATATTCTCCTAAAAACAGACCATACCACTATTGTACTCCTAGGCCTGGATGGTGTCCTAGACACCGAGGAGTAGTTGGTGTGAGGGGTATGGTGCAGTAGAAATTCAGAATGTGGATGGAGCTTGGACAAATCTATGTGCATGCACTCAAAGGCCTTTGTCCTGTGGGATGGAGTTTATGTGGAGAAATAGGGGTGGGTTGGGGGCCAGGAACCAGTTCTCTCTACTCCACTATTTTCCAAAAGCAAAGTCTAGAGGTAAGTTGCCAAAAAGTGGCCAGACTGAAGTTGTTGTGGGAGGTAGGGCACACACCAAGGTAAAGAAGACTTGATTCCTGAGGTCACTTTATTGCCTGTTCCAGATTTTCCTATAGTTCTCATGTGCTGGAACTTGTCCTAGTCGGCTGTGTTTAATACTTTATGGGGCATTGTAAGGGGCATAAGTACATCCTGTTGATCTTAGTAGTAGCAACAGCTTATGCTCAGTACTTAGCAACAGCTTCTGAGGAACAACTCAGGACAAGAATGTAAATACAGTGTACAATTGATTTGTTGTTGTTATTGTTGTTGTTGTTGTTGTTGTTGTTGTTGTAGTTGTTGTAGTGCTGGGATAGACTCCTGGGCCACATACCTGCTAAACAAGCCTGGACCACTGAGTCATACCCTAGGCTTGACTATAAAAATACTCAGATGTCAGATTTAGGGAACAATCCAATCAGACCAAGAAAAAGGAGAAGTGGGGAGAAGTAGACTGGGGCAAGATGAAGTTCCCTTAGAACCTTCTCCACGCTTTGAGGTTGAGTCAGGTGCTCATGCAGAAAAGAAGATGCAGGACTGAACCCAGCAGAAGGAACAGCCCCAGCTGCCAAAGCAGCGAAACTTGTGATATTCTCATTCCAGATGTGGGAGGATGAAGAGCTTCACAGAGGACCTGTTGTTGAGACTGAGAAACAAATAGATAGTTTTAAAATGGGAACTGTGAAGCAACGTATATTCCAGGAAAAACTCTAGTATAAAACTAAATCAAACAAATCATATGCACAGCTTTCCTGGACCTCAAAACTAGGCATTAAAAATGACTCCCAAAACCAGATACTAGGTTTTTCTTTTATATGAAATGGCTTCAGCACACACTCAGTGCAGTGAGAGCTCCTGGAGGGAAGGACATGCTAGTTCTTGTGAGAAAGGATCCAAGGACTGGGCACAGGGTCCCAGCCAGCTCCGTGTACCCAGATATGGCATCTTGTCTTGCTATCTTGCTTTCATGCTTCCTGATGGCCATATGTGCAGGCCTGCCTGTTCTCTCCTGGATGTTCTCAGATTGGCTTACATTTTAACATTTCCTAAGGAATACTTTGTTTAATCGAGGCTATCCCTGCCTGACCTTGCATGGTCAGAACTGTATCAAAGTGCTGCCCATGAGAGTAAACTTGTCTATTTCTCTGAGTTGTACTCAGCCCCATCTCATTTTCAGGTTTGTGAGTTTCAATTCCCCTTCTCAAAGTGGAATCCCCCTCCCAAAGTGGAGAAGTGCTAGGATTACAGGCATGGGCCACCGTGTCTGGCTTAAAGGATTGCGTTCTTATTTATCCAAAATTATCTCTTAAAAGCAATTATAAACTGTGTGTGTAGGCAGAGACTTGTAATCCCAGTACTTGGGAGGCTAAACCAGGAGGATCACAGGTTTGAGGATGACCTCAACAAGTAGTGAGACTTTTATCAACCTAGTGAGATTCTGTTCCAAAAATACAAATAAATAAGGCTGGGGGGTATATCCTGGAGATAGAATGCCCCTGGATTCAATCATTAGTACCACCACCCCCCAAAAAAAAAGATAAAGCGCACGCTTGTAATCCCAGCATTTGGGAGGCTGAGATCAGAGGATTGAGGTTCACGGACAGCCTCAGCTACTTAGTGAGGCCCTCTGCAACTCAGTGAGACCTGGCTTCAAAATAAAGAATAAAAAATAGGGCAGGGGATGTAGCTCAGAGGTCAAATGCCCCTGGGTTTCATCCCCAGACCTGCCAAAAAAAAAAAAAAAAGAAAGAAAAAAAGAAAAAAAAGAAAAAAGCAATTATTGTAAGAATCTTGCCTTTATCAAAAAATGTATATGTAATTAAAAAATATTTTAGCAATACTGCTAAGGAAAAAATTAATTTCTGCTTGCAAGAACTTAGGAGATGGGCATGGTGGTGCACACTTGTAATCCCAGTACTTGGAAGGCTGAGACCGGAGGACCCCAGATGAGACTGGAGGATCCCAGATTTGTGGCCAGCCTCAGGTACTTAGTGAGGCCCTCCACAATTTAGTGAAACCCTGTTTCAAAATAAAAATTAAAAATAGGGCTGGGGGTGTAGCTCAGAGGTAGAATGCCCCTGAGTTCCATCCCCAGTATTGAAAAAAAAAGAAAAGAAAAGAAAAGAAAAAAAGGAAAAGCAAAAGAGAAAAGAAGAGAAGAGAAAAAAGAAAAAGAAACTTAGGAGAGGGCAAAATGAAATAAACTTTCCCCCTATGAACTTAGTAATAGGAACAAAATATTCTAAAGGTTATATCAGTTAGGTAACTTGCTTCCCACACAAATAGGCTTTAAATTGAGTCATTCAAGAATGCTCCTGGGGTTCCATTCCCTAGTACCACAAAAAACAAAAAAGGAGTGTAAGAAGGGCACTATTTACAAAGCATTGGCTGGACTCAGAGCAGAAGCCAGTGAGCACAGAAGCCGTTACCCACGAGGCCCAAGAGGGCAAAGGAGCAGAACCAGTGGATGGACCCAGAGAGCAAGCCGTGGTGGGATGGCCACCTGGCAGGAAGGAGCCAGAGCTGAAACTATGGGACTTGAGCCAGGCGTGGAGGCGCACGCTTGTAATCCCAGCATTTGGGAGGCTGAGACAGGAGGATCACAGTCCAGGGCCAGCCTCAGCTACTTAGTGAGGCCCTTTGCAACTCAGCGAGACTCTGTTTCAAAATAAAGAATAAAAAAATAGGGCTGGGGGTGTAGCTCTGAGGTATAATGCCCCTGGGTTTTATCCCCAGTACCACACACACACAACAACAACAACAACAACAACAACAACAACAACAACAACAACAACAATGCAAACCCTTGGCCAGCCCCTTCAGCGTCTGGGGACACAGGCAACTGCCCCCTGGTGCAGTTCCTGTGACTCAGCCGCAGGGGGCAGAGAGTGCAGAAGGTAGAAAGTGCCTCATGAGAGGCCAATGGAGAAAAGCCAAGATCATCAAGACAGCTGAGAGACTAGAATGGAAACTGTATATTTTAACAAGCACTGAAGAAAACACTAAGGTGATTCCCCCCCCCCCGCCCGTTATCTTGCTTATATAACCCTGCAGAATGTATCTAAGATGACATCGCTAAGTCTTGTAAGGTTGGAGAGGAGGGGGAGAATCCTATGCCCCCTCCCTGCTATAGAAATGGGTTTTATTCTAGAAGGATTCCAGAAATCTGAACTTGAAACATTCTAAATGATGCATATTAAACTTTCTGCTACAGAATAAATGGTTGAATGGTAGCACTGAACTGGTTATGAAAATGATAAAATTATCTATGTTGTGATAAGGACAGGTAGGAAGAACAGATAAATGAAAGCTATTGATTAGTTAAGGGTGTTTAGAGTTTTATTTTTTTTTTGTTATGATAATGTTCATAGAAAACTTTTTGTATGCATGTGTGTGATACTGGGTGTTGAACCCAGGGACATTCTATCTCTGAACTACATCCTCAGCCTCATTTCATTTTATTTTATCATTTTATTTTGAAACAGGGTCTCTGAGGGCCTTACTAATTGCTGAGGCTGGCCGCGAACCTGTGATCTTCCTATCTCAGGCCTCTGAGAACTTTTTGAGTGAAAACTCTTTTTGGAAGAACTTGAAGCAGGGGAGACATTAAGGTCATCAAAAGGCCCTGACTCTGAGTAGTCCACTGAACTCAACCCTAGCATCTGTTCTCTTGGTCTCTGTCAGAACATGCAGAATCCCTGGGCTCTCCCCAGCCAGCTTAATCTTGAATCCACCAACCAGAAGGAACTTCTGCAGCCCCTGACCTGGATTCACAGGGCTCATCTCTGGGTTTCCTTGTCAGCATTTTCCAGAAAGTGAAAGTTACCTGACCAAGGTAACCTTAAACTGTAGTAAAAATAACTCTCCGGGCTAAAGGTGCCAAGGCTGTACTGGGAGTCTCCAAGGTGGCACACCACTTAGCTCTGCGGCTGTGTCTCCAAAGAGGCCCTCGTCTTCCTTCTTTGACTGGTCTTTGGGTAACCTGCAAAGCTCTGGACAGGGCAAGGTTGGGTCTGGCTTCTGGGTGAAGGTCAGTGAGTTGCCTGCAGAGGCAGTTCTGGCTTGGGGGCTCCAGGGGCTGGGAGAGAAGCCTACTCTAACCCTAGGAGTCAGGAAACGCTTATTATGTTCTATATAAAGGACCCCCCAGTGCTTTTTGGGCTGACACAGAAAAGGACTATTTATTTCTCAGCCATGGCTTTCTGAATTGGCAAGTTCAGGCCAGAGCAGGGGGAAACAGATCCAGACAATCATGTGATGAAATTACACCTGCTGAGATAAAAAACAGTGTGGCTCCCTGAGCAAACATTCTTGCAGACTCTGCACTGCAAACTCTGGCTTGAGAGGTGCTGGACTAATTTGTCTTTGCCAACTAAAGGCAAATAAATGCAGGAGGGCAGAGCCTGGCGGCTTCTCCAGCTGCCTGGTGATTTGAGGATCATTCTAGCAACTCCCACCATCCCCACCCCACTGATGCCTAAATAATAGCTATGAACTCACTCTCTCTCACCAAGGAGCAGGGGAATGCACATATCTTTATTTTTCTTTCTTTCTTTCTTTTTTTTTTTTTTTTTTTGGTACTGGGGTTCCTGGAAGCCCTTCTACCTCCGGGCTACACTCCCAGACCTATTTTATACTTTTTTATTTGGAAACAGGGTCTCTTAAGCCAGCGCGCGCGGCTGGCTTCGAACCTGCGCGATCCTCCTGTCTCCGCCTCCCAAGCGCGGGGATTACAAGCGTGCGCCACCATGCCCGGCTCTTTATTTTTCTGAATCAAGTGAAATCATGCTGTGGGCCCCACCTAAGCCTGGCATGCGGAATATCTGATATTAATACTGAAATTTTCTCTTCCCCTCTGTTGGGCTGTACTAGCATCCAGGAGCCTACTTGGTGTCAGAGAAATGTGCAAGAGCCTGCATTAGTCAATAAAGTCGCCACCAGTATGAATATTGCTTGTTAGTGATGGATGCATCTGTTGGACTAAAAGCTGTCCTCTTCTTTGTCTGCAGACTGCTGCAAGGACCCTTGCCCTTTTCTGTGTTTTCAAGATTCTACAGTTAAAGATTGTTTCTGAGGCATTTGTCATGTGTCAAATTTGAGTGGTGGTCGTAGAGAAGTTTTGAGGGAACTTTAGACCTTTAGATCTTCATCAGCATCCCCATTCTTTGTTATAAATAGGCAATAATTTCTCATTTCCATGTATAGTCATATACAGTTTAGAGCATCCTCTTCTCCTGGCCTTTCCACCAGACTGCTGCCCTAGGACCCTCAAGACATACTAGCAGCCTACTGCCAACACCAAGGATCCCTCAGCTCCCACCGTTTGGGGATGCCCTTGAATGTCTTCCCAGACTTGAAGATTCCAGCTCTTTCTCTCTCTTATCCAGGAAGCCCCAGCATTTCTCCTCCTATCTCTACCCTATCCTCTGGGCCACCTCCAAGCTCAATTCCTCCTTGGATTTGACCCCTGAGTCATAGAGAAGCCATTAGCTAACCACCACCAGCACCACCACCCCAGACCAAATGAGCAACTAAGACCACCAAACGCAAAGCCTGGCTGACTAAAGGGCCAGGGGCTGGAGTCCAGTGAAGGGGAACAGGAGAGCAGAGTTTTATTTTCCTTTTCCTATAGCAGAAACAAAAATAAGCCTCATCTGATTGTCATTTTGTCACCAAAGAGTCACTCCTGCATGTGAGACATAGATATTCCAAGGGCTCCCTTATTAGCATGTCCCCTTAGGAGAGCTGCCAGTACAGCTAATGCCTTACTGTGAAGAGGCTTGCCTGATACTTCCTGAGGCAGCAGGAGGGAGGGGGAGGGAGTTGGGGGATGCCTGGATCTTTCCCACTCTCTAGTCATATCTAGCACCTAGCTGTGTGGTTGCCTCTATCAGGTGACCAGTAAGCTTCCCTTCCTTCAGTAGAAGATAAGCACAGTGGGTTTCTGTGGTTCCGTAGGGCTGGGCCACCACATCCTACGCAGGTAGCATGGTGGATGATTAGATTCTATATCATCAACTCATCTGGGAGTAATTATTGTTTTGCAAGAAAAACTCAAAGGTCAAGTTTAGAGAAAGCAGGGAATTAGAACACAGGGTCACATATCTGGCAGAGGCACTGAGGGTACTATGCTGACTTCCTTTGGTGGCAATAGGTAGGGTTAGAAATAGCACCATTAAGCTGATGTGGTCAGGGAGAAGCCCTGAGACTCAGTTCTCCCAAGGAGAGCTAAGACCCACCACACAGCTCTGCAGTCTCATCTGTGGATGGAATCAAATCCATACACTTACTAGGCATGTGACTTTGAGCCTTTACTTACATTTGTGTCCCAGTGTTTCTCTCTCACTAAAATGGGACAATAACATATCTATATCTACTCCTTAGGAAAGTTGTAAAGATTTTCATATATATGCAAATATACATATATATATAATCATAATATATATATTAGACTCAGTGTCTAAAATTTTCTTCAGTACTTCCAGATCTCATGCAGCAACCAGATGTCTGTATGAATCCAGGTTTCTCCTCACTAGCTGTGTAATCTCAGAGAAATTCCTTAATCACTATATCTCAAATTTTCTCATTTGTAAAAGTGATGGCAATGCCAATACCATCTGTATAGAGTGTTTGAGAATCACATGAAATAATAGTGTGTATAAAGATTGAGCAATTGCCTGGTACACCCTGAACATTCAGGACCTGGTAATGATGATGGTTTTAACTATAGGAGGCATAAATTAGTGATTTATTATTTATTAATCCAAGGACACTTTTTTGTATATGGTGCTAAGAAGTGAACTGAGGGTACCACACATGCTAGGCAAGCTTTCTACCACTAAGCTACCTTCGCAACCTCTCCAGATACTAAAAAAATAATCTCGCTTTATAATAACTCATTCTTCCTACAATTAATCCAGGTGTGGGAGAACTGCATTAGTCACTTTTTAAGGACCTATTTCTGAAAGTCTCTCTACTTTTCAACAATATTGGGAATCAATTTCAACACAAACTTTAGAGGGACAAGCCACACCCATGTAAGGACACTCCCCATTTTTTCTTACTTAGGGGCACTGACTTTTGAATAGACCAGATCATCTAGCTTATAGTGTCTCACTTTCTGTATCTGTCTTATTGTTTCCTTGAGATGGTATTTTCAGTGAAGTTTTAAAGAATGATAAAAAAAAAAATCTGGAGCTGGAGCTAGAGTCCCTGGGCTATCCCAAGGGTACCTGCTCTATTGCCCAGAAGGTGTGAGGAAGGGAGGAAACTTATAAACCAGGCACACTCATTTTTTCTTGTTTAGTGTGATAAAACATATACAACATAACTACCAATTTAGCCTGGTGTGGTGGTGCATGCCTATAATCCCAGTAGTTCCAAGCCAACAAGTAGTTACTTAGTGAGACTGTGTTTTTTTTTTTAATCTTGTTTTGTTTTTTAAAAAGAGGTCTGGGGATATAGCTCAGTGGTAGAACATCCCTGGATTCAGTCTCCAGTACCATAAATAAATACAAAAATAAATATTACCATTTAAACAATTTTAACTGTGTAAAAGAAATCATCCATTACTTGTCCTTCATTAGCATGTCTTCAAGGTTCATCCATGTGGCAGCATGGTCAATATCTCCTTCTTTTTAAAGGGAGAATAATATGTATGTATATATGTATGTATGTATGTGGCCACTTATGTATGACCATATTCTGTTTATACATTCATCTGTTGGTTGACGCTTGGGTTGCTCCACCTTTTGGCTATTGTGAATAATGTTGCTATGAGCATGGGTGTGCAATTACCTGATTATATTCCTATAAGGAACACTCATTTTTACATTTTTTTGGAACTAGCCCTCATGCAGCCTCTAGAAACACCAACTAGAAATCATGTTTTTAATCTGCTTTTTTCCTCATTATTTTCTTTACCAAAAATGTAAAACATAAAACTATTCCTCCAATCTTGCCATCATCTGATGTCATCGACACCAACAAGAGAAACTTTGCTACTACTCTGAGCAGGTGTTTCTGCACTACTTATTGTGTACTGAGTATTAAGGTGCGAGAAGCTAAAAGATCCAAGCCATGAAAGCCACTAAATGCCAGAGATGCCTTTTTAAGTCAAACTAAGGAATTTTTAAACCTTTAAGCCCCCATGCATACTTCAGGGGACCAGCTTACTAAAGGCCTCTATTCCAAGATTCTAAATTAACATGTGTGATCTAGATGAGAGGAAGCAAGCTCTGGACTAGATAATGAAAAGATGGGGGAGCCACAGTCTATGCTTTGTGGATACACACATGACCTGGGGCAAAGCCTCAACTTTACTGCGTCTCAGTTTCCTCCTCTGTCAAATGAGAGGTTGCCTTATAGCCCTCAGGGCCATGGTTGTCTGAGCTAAAATTTATTATTATTTTTTTCAGAGGTCAATAACTTGGAGACAGGTGTGGAAACTGAAAAGTCCAACAGTTGAGTTTCAGCTTCTCCACAAATCAGATGGGTCATCTTGGGCAGATCTCTTAATTTCATGAGTTCATTTTTTTATTTTTTTAATTCTGTAGCCGGGCATGGTGGCGCACGCTTGTCATCCCCGCGCTTGGGAGGCGGAGACAGGAGGGTTGCGCAGGTTCGAAGCCAGCCGCGCTGGGTTAAGAGACCCTGTTTCCAAAAAATAAAATAGGTCTTGGAGTGTAGCCCAGAGGTAGAAGGGCTTCCAAGAACCCCAGTATCACCAAAAAAAAAAAAAAAAAAAAAAAAAATTCTGTAAAATGGAAGTGGTAAATGTTGCAGAGCAGTGATAAGGACTATAGGAAGTCTAGTATGATGAACAGGTTTAGAGGACTTTAAGGTGCAGAAGGGTCACCTGAGAGTGAGTGCAGGGAGGCCTTTAAACTATAAAGAGCTCTACAACTTCAAGGGATCACTGTAAACCTTGCGTTGACACTTAAAGCACACTAATCTTACTGAGTCATCCAAACCCAATATTTTATATTAAAAATAGATTGTAAATCCCCTTCCCTTCTCCCCAAGAGTCCATTCTCTATTGATCCTTGATATGTCCTAAAATTCTGAATGTTGTGGTTTGAATGTTGTGGTAGGTACTTCCCTGCCCCCACTTTGTAAACTTTCAACAGCTGTTTGAAATGCTTTTCTTTATTTCACTCCAGAAACTTGTTGCAGTATATCTTGTTTCAACAACCCTCTAGCCTGCCAACGGATCTTCAGTTTTGCCAGTTGTGATGACTCTAAAGCTCTTTGTCAATTCTTTTTAGTCCTGGAACGCCTGATCAGCCAGTTGGGTTGCATGTTGCTTTAACCACTGAAGAGCAGAGTCCCAGGCTTTGCCATGTTTTATAATCTAAAATTCAATCATGATTACTTTAACAAGTATTCCTTGCCAGAGCTTCAAATGGTCTTTGTCGACATTTGTTCATTCTTCTCTTTATAATCTCCTCTCTTCTAAAGAACTCATCGCACTTTCAGTTCAAAGGGGGACTGTTTGAAGAAAAGAATATAGAAATAGATGACCTCAGAATTGAGCCATGGATTATATCGCTTTAAGGGTAAGGATAGTATATAATGCTAAACAAATAGTATGCATTTAAATCACCTGCAATTCATAATAAAGTGCAGATTTCTGGGCCCTGACCCAAATATTCTCTAATTAAGAACATCTTAAGTGTGTAGTGGAATTTGGGACAAACTATCTTGACATTATTAAGCATTTTAAGTTAGGAGTTGGAGAATAACATATGCAGGAAGGACTTTATGACTTTTCCAGAGAAGGACATAAGACCTTCATGTGAGAGGTGTACTCCCTATACCTGAAGGAAGGGGCACAGACAGGAACCCGAATGGACAGACCTGGCTGGTTCCCCCACTTCACCACACAGAGCTCACACCTATCTGTCTATCACATTCTCTCCCACTCTTCATTCTTCATCAAACCTACCACAAAACACTCAAGATTAACTGCTCCTTCATGTCTTCCCTTCCTCTTTCTTTTTCTATTCTTTTCTTTCTGGTACTGGAAATTGAACCCAAAGACATTCCACCTCCGAGCTACATCCCTAGCCATTTTTTTGTATTGTTTCCTCTTTTGAAACAGAGTCTTGCTAGGTTGCTTAGAGTCTCACTATGTTACCGAGGCTATCCTTGTGATCCTCTTGTCTCAGCCTCTCAAGTACTGGGATTACAGGAGTGTGTCACCATGCCGGTTCAGGTCTTAATTTCTTTACGAAGGCTGCCATGTCACATAAAACTTATATTAAGTAAATTTTGATGCATTTCTCTTGTTAATCTATCTTTTGTTACAAGAGCCCTAGCCAACAACTTAAAGGGTAGAAGAGAAAGATATTTCTTCTCCTAGAGTAGATTATTTTAAGCAAGATTCTTAGGTGATTCTGATTCAGAGGTTTCATACTTTTAGAAAAGAGTACTGGTTCTCCCATTATTTTAAGCAAGTTAGTTTTGGTCATCCACAGACTACTGTGCTTCAGTCTATGAAAACAGAAGTTGCCCTCCACTAACACAGAAGTAAAATGAGATAATAGATCCAAACGATGTTGGAAAGTACAGAGCTCAAGCCGATGCAAGGCATGTTCATCCCTCTCAGCATTCTCTATCTCAATGCAGCAGACCCGCCGACAGCCCATCTTGTTCCCACCCTTCTAGCCACTTCCAGGTATTCACTTGAAGAGGAAAGCCTTGCTTCTGCTTGACCTGTTTGATCAGACAGTCTCACCTGGGTTTATGCCCTTCCCAATGAAGTGCTGCAGGGCCACACATATTTCCAGATGAAATCTTGCCAAAACAAGATCTGGAATGACCCTCTTAATCTACCACATCCTCCTTAAAATCTAGGCACATCTGCATCATTAATTACACTAACTTCATTTCCCACAATGTCACATAATTCCTGGGTCACACTCGATTGCACATGTGTCTGCTCTGTGAGCCAGAGCTTGCACCTGAAAGTTTGCTGTCCACACCCACTCCTCATTCCTTGGCTGTGTTCCCAGGTGTACTATGTACCTTTTGAAGTTTAGAGTGATCAACTTCACATTAATCTTTTCTCCCTCTAATTCCTTTGGCAGGAACTTATGCCAAGGTAGTCTACCCCTTTTTGCCCACATTCACCTTGAAACAAAATAATAGGAACACTATTTCCAGTTAAACCACACTGCCCTTATCTTTTGGGTAGATAAGACAACCTACCTGCAAGGTCCTCAACTGCTTGTGGCTTCATCTAATTTTTTTTTTTTTTTTGCAGGTTTGGGGATGGAACCCAGGGGCATTTGACCTCCAAGCTACACCCCCTGCCCTATCTTTTATTCTTTATTTTAAAACAGGGCCTCCCTAAGTAGCTGAGGCTGTCCGCAAACCACGATCCTCCAGTCTCAGCCTCTCGAATGCTGGGATTACAAGCGTGTGCCACCACGCCTGGCAACTTCATCTAATTTTGAAACATTTGATAAGAGTGAATATTTGCAGTTACCCCGCTCCCCTAAAGAGCCAAGAAGGGCATGATTCCTATCGTAACTCCTCACAAATTATTCTTGCTGCATGCTCTTTTTCTTTCTTTCATTCATCCATTCATTCATCCACTCAACAAATTATATATTTATTTATTTATTTATTTATTTATTTATTTATTTATTTATTTATTGTAGTGCTGGGTATCCAACCCAGGACCTTGTATATGCTAGGCAGAAGATATACCACTGAGCTACATCCCCCAAATGCAACAAATAAATATTGATCACTAAGCATGTGGCAAGTGCTAGAGAGCTAGCACAAGACAAACAAGGTTTCTACCCATATGGAGTTTATGTTCTAAAGGGGAACACAGTAAATAGATGAACAAGAAAATTTAAGGTTATAGTAAATACCATGAAGAAAATGGGACATTATAGTGTTATGCAGAGTGAATGGGGCAGAGAAACTGCTACTATTGACTGGGTATTTAAGAAAGGAAGTGATATTTGAGCTGAGACTAAAGGCACCAGCCTTAGAAAGAATGAACATTAGAAAGCTGGTATGCAAGATTTCCCTGCATGACTTCTGTGTTTTCTTGCAGATAAAAGGAATCCTTACTCTTTTGCTTTGATCACATGATATTATTTTGTTATTGCCAGGATATGTATACAAAAGCCCACCAGAATAGAATGAGTCTTCAGGAAGTATAAAGGGATAAAGCCTGAATAATTAATAGGTAAGAAAGAAGAAAAGTGGCATCTGATTAAGCAAATCCTGCCTCATCGTTTTTTTTTGTTTTGTTTTGTTTTGTTTTTGGTGGGAGGGGGCGGGGAGGTCTGGGGATGAAATCCAGGGGCATTTGACTTCCAAGTTACACCCCCTGCCCTATTTTGTATTCTTTATTTTGAAACAGGGTCTCACTAAATTGCAGAGGGCCTCACTACATAGCTGAGGCTGTCTGCAAATTGTGATCCTCTGGTCTCAGCCTCCTGAATGCTGGGATTACAACCGTGCGCCACCATGCCTGGCTCCTTCCTCATCTTCAAGAAAGAGCCTAGTGGTTAAGAAAACCTTGCTAAAATGAGATTTCCATTATTAGTAAACTTCATTACCCATCAGTCTTACAGGAATCCAGGTGAGGTCTTACTGAGCAAGAGATGGAGTAGGGATGGGTGGTATGGAAATCAGCAAGGGGCCTCATAGCACTGAACAACCTCCCTTCATGTTGTTACTCTTGGGCCCAACTGGAAGAGTAGAAAGAATGGAAGAAAAATCCTAAAAACCTCTGGACAAATTCAGTGAATATTTAGAATAAAAAAGTATCCCAAATAAACCCTAAGGTCCTCAGGAGGGTCAGTTTCTTAGAATCACAATCAAAGAAGGTAATCCTGGAACAAATAAGAAATTAGACGTAGAGCTGAACCTTCAGAGACACAGATTTCTAAGAGAACACGATAAGGCGTAAGATTCATCACCTACAGAAACATCTTAAATTCCCCTTTTCTTAATCTGCATCCAGCACAGAACTTTACCCACCAAATTACCCAGGCCATATATTTTTTTTTTAATTTCTTTCTCTTTTCTCCCACCTCTCTAATCCCATTTCTCTTCCTCTCCCAACTCTTTCTGATCAAAGCCTGCAAATTGATCTGGAGAAGAAATTATTTTTAGAACAGTGTTGTTTAGTAGAAATATACTATAGGCCACATATGTAATTTTAAGTTTTCTTGGAGACACATTTAAAATAGTAAAAGAAAGCCAGGCATGGTGGCACACACTTTTAATTCCAGTACTGCAAACAATATACAGTAAAAGAAAATTAAATTTTTATTTGCTGGTCTGAGATGGAACCCAGGGGCATTCTACCTCTGAGCAACACCCCTAGCCCTATTTTTATTCTTTATTTTAAAACAGGGTCTCACTAAATTGCAGAGGGCCTAACTAAGTAGCTGAGGCTGTCTGCAAACCGCAATCCTCTGGTTTTAGCCTCCCGAATGCTGGAATTACAAATGTGCACCACCATGCCCGGCTGAAAATTAATTTTAATGATATGTTTAGGCTGGGTGTGATGGCACACACTTGTAATCTCAGTACTTGGGAGACTGAGACAGGAGGTTTACAGGTTTTCAGACAGCCTTAGCTACTTAGTGAGGCTCTCTGTAACTTAGTGAGGCACTGTTTCAAAATAAAGAATAAAAATAGGGCTGGAGATATAGCTTGGAGGTGAAATTCCCCTGGGTTCAATCCCCAGTATCACACAAAAAAAGAATAAAATAATATGTTTAACCCAATAGGCCCCCAATACTACTTTTTAAACTACTGATAGATCTAAATTTATATGTAAAAAGAACTTTATTTGGTGCCTTAGGAATTGCAATTTGGGAGACACAAGTTCGGATAGCTCTGAATCAGTATTCTGAAAAAAGCAGGAAAGTTGGAAATTTATATTGAGCAAATTGTTGAAATTGAGTGGATCCTTTCTCATGTAGAAAATCGATGAAGTCCATGGACAATAGAAAGGTAAGTGTACAAGTATAGAAGTTTATTTTCAGCCAGAAAAGACTGGAAGTGTAACAACCTATGGGGCCATAGGGAATACCAAGTGGAAGAGTAGAAAGAATGGAAGAAAAATCCTAAAAACCTCTGGACAAATTCAATGAGTATTTAGATTAAAAAGCACTGGGCCTTTTGGCACTATCTCAAAGTAGTCTGGACCAAGTGCAGCAACTGCACACTGCCGGTCCTCAATATTCACGCAAAACCCAACCACAGATGAGATCACTGTAAAGCTCCCATGTAGAGGAAGGGTCCCAGAAAGTAGGTAGCTGTTGAAGGCTCTTGGGGGCCAGTATTTATCCCACTTTTGTAACTCCTCATTTGTCCTTGGTTGGTTAGATTTAGACGCTGTCCAGTTTCAGTTCTTCATTTACATCTTTACTGTAATCTGTCCTTTCAGAGTCTTAGTTTCAATCCATAATTTGAATCTTTGTCAGGTTTCAACCCTTAATTTCCATCTTCACTGTAATCGGTCCTTTTAGAGTCTTAGTTTCAGTCCCTAACTTGAATCCCTACTCTTGTAGTTTGGTGGGTTCTTCTAATCTCTGGCACCATCTGGATCTCCCTTCTAATGATGTCTACCATTCTCCTTCTTGATTACTTCTGGAATCTGCTCATACTGGTTGTTCTCATCCCAACAGAGGGGCTGAAGTTCTGTTCAGACTCTTCACCTGAGGCCTTTGTGTGAAACTGTCCCTGCCTGGCCATTGTTCTCTGTATACTACTTATCTTCCCAGTTTGTAGGTCCCCTACCCTAACTGCCTAGCCATGCTACCTCCTCACAATGTTGACTTATTACAAAGCAGAAAAGTTCTTTTGAGGGAAAATTTATGTTGTAGTTGAGAACAGGTACAGTGTGACAGGGACCAGTAGAAGACAAAGAATAGAATGTATATACTTAGTAAATATTTCATAAAACAAGAGTCTGCCAATGATGTGCATCTTGAGTTGCTGGGCACAATGTAATTATCTGTTTAGGTCCTGCAGTCAGAAGATAGCTAAAGTGCACATGCCTAGAGAGCTGCTGTAATTGTACCTAAGTCCTACTTCCTAATAGTCTCCTCAACACATTTTGGCAAGCTCTTTTCATGTTGTTTTCATAATGATTTTTTCTTTTGTGTTTATAGAGCATGTAATAAAGAAAATTATCAAGTTACTTTACATTTTTCATGCCATGTCTTTGAAATCCAGCATGTATTTTACATATACGGCATGTTTTACAATGAACTAACTACATTTCAAATGCGTAATAGTCACATGTAGCTAGTGCTAGCATGTTGGACAGTGAAGTCCTATAGGGTAGGCGAATGGGTAGGGGAAGGGGAGAGACTGGACCCCAAATATGGGGACACAGTGGGGTTCATGAAGCTTCCACAAGTTGGTGGAATAGTGAGATGATAAGGTTAGGGACAATATGCCGAGTTTTTCTTAAGAGGAAAGTGTATTCAGTTTTTATATTTTGAGATTGGGTCTACCTAAGTGAAATGTTCCTCAGAGAAATAATCATTTATGAAATTATAATAATAATTGACGGTAGTCTTATTCTTCTTGATGTCATTCTTTTAATGTGGCTAAATAAAAAGATCATAACCACAGTGTTCCTTCTACTAAAAAAAAAGTTTTACTGGACCATGAAATCTAAATGGCAGGAAACCACTGCTTTATGGCACACACAGTCCACATTAGCCCATCTATCATCACAACTGTATGATGTATTATATATATTTTTTTTTAGTTTTGAAACTGTAGGGGAGGAAAAAACTTTTCCTCTATCCTCCAAGGTTCTCCAGTTGGAGCCCTGGAAATTAGACAAAACACAGAATCACTGGCAAAAAGCAAACAGAATTTAACACATGCAGCATTCACACATGCAGTCTGAACTCAGCGATGTGTAATTCAAAGCGGGTGACTGGAACTTGGGGTTTATATAGCATCTGAACAAAGAAAATATGAAGAGAAGTGATAAGAAAAAGGAAAAGAATTGTTAGGCTTTTGGGGCAGCAAACTATAGGAAGGCATACATGAAGAAATAAATAGAATATAAGTGTTGTTTGAATAAGGTATGTTATATAGGTACATCTGAGTGCCATCTCTGGGCCAATAAGAATCTCTGATGACTGAGTCTAACTCTTTTAGGCAAATGGGCATTTGGGAGGGGTGGGCAGAGAGTTTGGTGTGTTGTTTCTCAATTATCATCAGCTCAAAATAATACTAATGACAAAAGGGGCATATTTGGGGTGGCATTTTCTTCCTTCCTTCCTTCCTTCCTCCCTCCCTCCATCCCTCCCTCCCTCCTTCCCTCCCTTTCTTCCTTCCTCTCTTTCTCTTTCTTTCTTTCTTTCTTTCTTTCTTTCTTTCTTTCTTTCTTTCTTTCTTTTTTTTCTTTCCTTCTTTCTGTACTGAGGTGGAACCCAGAGACATTCTACCTCTAAACTATACCCCTAGCCCTATTTAATTAATTAATTTGTTTATTGATTGTGGCACTGGAGATTGAACCCAGGGGCATTCTACTTCTGAGCTACACTCCCAGCCTTATTTTATTCTGAAACACAGTCTTACTAAGTTACTGAGGGTCTTGACATGTTGCTAAAGCTGGCCATACACCTGCATTCCTCCTTTCTCGGCCTCCCAAGTATTGCATTACACCATGCCCTGCTCTATTTTATTTTTTATTTTGAACAGGGTCTGCTAAGTTGCTGAAGGACCTTGCTAAGTTGCTGAGAGTGGCCTCGACCCTGTGATCCTTTTGTGTTAGTAGGATTACAGGCTTGTGCCACCACACCCAGCTTCTCATCAAGCTTTTAATGTATTTTGATCCTCAAAGTGTCTTCATTTTCATCAGTTGGTCTCTTTAGTGTCCTTTGACACACTGCCATAATTCTTTAAGCATTTTCTTTTTTTTCTGATTCAACGTATTTCCAGGCTCATTTTGTACTTTCCCTGTCTCATTCCATCAAGCAGTCATTTCTCCAAGGAGCCCTTGTGGACAATTGATTTTAGAAGGCAAAATCCTAGTGCTAGTTGTGCTAATTACAACTGAGGCATTATTACTCCCAGGCCCTCTTTGTTGACAGAGTTAAGGAATATATACACATATACATATACATTTACATCCCAATTTTTCTATTTATATCTTCTCTATTGGAAACCATGAGTTCTTAGTGCTAGCTCCAGTTCTAATCCAACAATCAAGGAGATTTTAGTTTTCTCTTTTTTCACATATATTCCCCTTCTCTAGCAATAGGAACCTGGCCCCGTTATCTATAATTTACCTCTTTGATCAGTCTCCCAAATGTAGCCAAGCGATTTCTGTTGTTACCTCCTCTCATGCACAAATTCTTTTCTCTCCCTACTAAGTCTGGTGCCTTGTTTAGGGGTATTCTTCATGTGCAGATCTTCACCCACCTTGGGCTCCAACACCCCAGACCAAACTTCTCTATGTATCTTCTAACTCTTACAATACATTTTAATTTCTATAACCATATCTTCAATTTCTCTTTTAGAACTCTCTTCTTTCCTTCTTTTTTTTTTTTTAATAGAATGCTATTCTTGTTTCATGGAGTAACTTTCCTCTTATCTCTCTGATAGTAATAATTTTAGTGTGTTCAGTTCTCTTCTGCTTTCTTCATTATTTCTGTTTCTTCTGAATTCCTTTACACTGTTCTTCAGTCTGGACCTTTGTCTTTCTTGTTAGAGGTTTTCCTGCATACCTGGTGATTCATAGCTCTCTGTTTCTGTTTAAAATGAGGTACTGACTGGAATTTGGGATGGCAGATAGAAATGCCAAATAAAGTATAGATAACAAGTTAAACATGAATTTCAGATAAATAATATTTTTACTATAACTGTGTCCCAAATATTGCTTGAAACATATTTGACTAAGAAATTATTCTTTGGTTATCTAAACTTCAAATTTATCTAGATATCCTGTGCTTTTATTTGCTAACTTTGGCCACCTTAGGTGAGATCTTGGTCAAATAGTGATATTTTTAAGGATAATGGACCTCCGATTTTTCTTAAACTTGTCAGTTGTCTCAGAGAAAATCTTCCAGTTTGCCTCTTGGGACTATAAGTCTAGCTGTAATGTGCCACACACCTGTTATGGAGAGGGAGCAGTGTATAGACCATCTTTAATGCCACTGCCCATACTTCTTCCAGTTTACCAGGTCTCCCCTCCTGGACATAAACCTGGAGGAGCAGGAGAGGACAGTTGTCTAGCAGGGAGAATTGGTAGAGGAGAACTGAAAATTATCTAAGTGGATTTTACACAAACTTTCAACCAATCCTCTTGTTTTCAGGCCTGCCCAGTGACCCTATCTTTGGAAGAACCAGTTGCCTCCAGTATCTGAATCTTTCTGGGATTCTGAGACTAACTGATTAGTTTTTGTCTAAGTTTAAAGTTTCAGCTTTCTCTGAATATTATTTGTCTCTCCCATTTTTTGTGTTTTTGTCTACTGTTCTTTTCATTTTTGTGCATCTGTGTCATTTAAAAATTTCTTTTTTTTTTGTGGGTCTGGGGGTGGAACCCAGGGGCATGTGACCTCCGAGCTACACCCCCTGCCCTATTTTTTATTCTTTATTTTGAAACCGGGTCTCACTGAGTTGCAGAGGGCCTCACTAAGTAGCTGAGGCTGTCCACGAACCGTGATCCTCCAGGTCTCAGCCTCCCGAATGCTGGGATTACAAGCGTGCGCCACCACGCCTGGCTAAAAATTTCTTTGCTGAATTTTTTGTGAGAAGAAAGATAACTATGAGTGTTCAATCTGCCATGTTTTTTCATTTATTTTATTGGATAATATACCTAGAGGAGAAACAATCTCTAGCATGTTGTATATTCTTTTTTTTTTTTTTTTTTTTTTGTGGTACTGGGGTTCCTGGAAGCCCTTCTACCTCCGGGCTACACTCCCAGACCTATTTTTACGTTTTTATATTTGGAAACAGGGTCTCCTAAGCCAACGCGCGCGGCTGGCTTCGAACCTGCGCGATCCTCCTGTCTCTGCCTCCCAAGCGCGGGGATTACAAGCCTGCGCCACCACGCCCGGCACATGTTGTATATTCTAAGATCCTGGGGGGGAAAGATGTTTGGAGAAACCCAGGATTTTACTCTGATTTTCTTTTTTCCTTTTTCCTCTGCCCCAATGCCAAGAATTAGGGCAGAATAAAGGTGATTTTGAGAAGAGTCCTCTGGCCTTCCAAACTTAGTATTTTGACACTGTCAAGGAGAACTGGTCTAGAGCATCTATAAATCTTCAGTCTTAACCACATGAAATTTATTTATTTATTTATTTATTTATTTATCATTCATTCATTCATTTTGTGGAACTGAGAATTGAACCCAGAGACATTCTACCTCTGAGCTACACCCCCAGCTCTAATTTATTTTTATTTTTATTTTTTGGTGCTGGAGATTGAACACAGGGGTGTTCCACCTCTGAGCTACACCCCTGATCCTGTTTTATTTTTTATTTTAAAACAGGATTTCACTAAGTTGATGAAGCTGGCTGTGGACTTGCGATTCTCCTATCTTAGCCTCCCAAGTACTGGGACTACAAGTGTGAGCCATCATGTCTGCTTTTATTTTTACTTTTGAAACAGGGTTATACTAGGTTGATGAGAGTCTCACTACTTGCTGAGGCTGTCCTGGAACTTGTGATCCACCTGTTTCAGCCTCCTAAGTACTGGGATTACAGGCATGCACCACCATGCCCAGTTAACCATGTGAATTTTAAACCTAACCATTACCTGCATGTCTGTGGCTTAAAGCAATGAATTTAGATAAGGGTTGGGTTACTGTTTTTTTTATTGCTTTATAAGTGCTGTTTGCTAATGATAATTGGCTTGCAAAAGCTCTTGAACCATTAATAAATACCTGGAGTCACTTATTAAGTGGAAGATGAAGAGTCCCAAGACTTGAGAATCCTGGTCTCTGCCCAGTTTCTCAGACACACCTTCTAAGATGACCCCAGGAAATTTTAGAGATAGTCTGAGCACTCTGAAAAAAAAACTACTTTCTTCCAATTAATATCATTATAACTGAACTAGTTGGGATATGTGGCAAATACTGTAGGCAGCACAATTCAGGCTGACAATCACCATAATCAAGGAAAGGACTAGCAAAAGAGTGGCAGAAGTACGGTCAGCTGTCACTAGACCTGACCCCAGTTTAAAGATGAGAGAATACCTGTAGCAAGGAAGTGGTGTCATTGGTTTTCACACTCACATTTGTTGGATACTACCTCTTTGAGAGATATTTAGACCCTTTTTTAAATTAAAAAATCTAAAAGGTCTAGCCAGCCTCTTAGTATACAACTGTAGTCTCACCTACTCAGGAGGCTGAGGTGGGAGAATCACTTGAGCCTATGGGTTTGATACCAGCCTGGGCAACATAGTGAAAAGAAAATAAGCTACAAGGTCTATATTTCTTCTGGAAAGCATAGGGTAATTTTCTAAAGAAGGAAATTACCGATTCTATTTTCCAAACGTGGTTTCCCACAATTAAACCTTTCTCTAGCAGATATCACACAGCAGTGGGACTTGGAAGACAGTTGCTTTGACAGAGAGATAAAGCACATTATCATGTTGTGAACTTGCCACCCAGCCAAATGAAATCAATAATATGTGATGGTGGTAGAGCTGGAACTCTCGCTTGGTTAGGTTTATAGTTAAAGAGCACAGGTGTGTGTGTGTGTGTGTGTGTGTGTGTGTGTGTGTGTGTGTGTGTGTGTGTTTGCTGGGGATAGAACCCAAGGCCTTGTGCATGCTAGTGAAGAGCTAGAGCTATACATCTTGAGTTACACATCCATTCCACTGGTTTAATTCCATAGTATATAAGCTCATTTTCAGGAGAGATCTGAGATCTGAGATATCTTCCCCTGACAAAAACAAAGCAAAGCAAAACAAAAGAACTCCAAGTTTCATGGAACTCAGATCTGAGCCCCTCTGTCACCTCTAAGTAGGAAGATATTAGACAGAGAGATGAGTTTCTATGAAGACTTTCATGCAAGGGGAAGAAATATGGATATCTATGTCTGTCACTCTCAGGTAGCCCAGCAGAGAACATTTTTATGTTCATTTTAATTGTTTCGATGTCTTAACCTAGTAATAAATTGTCAGTTAATCACTTTTATGAAATAATAAAAGGTGCATAAAATGTTACTGCTGCTTCCTGTTCAGGCCCCCCCTCCCCAGCACAGAGTGTTATTGAGATACATTTCATTCAGCTAAGTTGGCAGTTTTATCAGAGCACAGAGGACACCCTGGCAATTACCCTACATGCTACAGCAGACAATATAAAATGCCTCTAGGTTCAAACTCTCTCTGCCTCCCAAAGGCATGTCTTGAAGAAGGAGCCCTTTTGGTGACCCCAGAGAACTTGGTCACCAGGTTATTTGATTTTTTTTAAAGCCTATCTTCCTGTTCTTAGAGGCTTAAGTTCTGTAAATGGAGAGATAAATGAGTTTTAAATGTAATAAAATGGGCACGCTGTTTAAACCCAAGCTGTATGAGTTTTTACTTTGTTGTTGATGAGATGAAAGTCTCACCCTGTTGCTCAAGCTGGTCTCAAACTCCTGGGCTCAAGTGATTTTTTTTCTCTGCCTCCTGAGTAGTGGGGACTGCAGGCATATGCCACCGTGCCTGGCTGCATGGGTGTTGCATGGGTGTTGATATCATGTTTCTATAATATTATCATTGGGTTCTTTCCAGTTATCAGTGAGGTCAGCGTGTCCATGAAAAGCCACTATCCATGGACCCTGGAAAACCAGAGCCATTCTTTATTTATACCATGTGACTCCAGTATGACCTTGCTGATGTATTTGATTTCTAATCTCTTAGGAGAGGAGAAACCTCTTTTTTTTTTTTTGTGGCACTGGGGTTCCTGGAAACACTTCTACCTCTGGGCTACACTCCCAGACCCATTTTATATTTTTTTATTTGGAAACAGGGTTTCTTAAGCCAGCGTGGCTGGTTTCAAACCAGCGCGATCCTCCTGTCTCCGCCTCCCAAGCGATCCTCCTGTCTCTGCCTCCCAAGCGCAGGGATTACAAGCATTTGCCACCATGCCCGGCCTAGGAGAAACCTAGATAAGATTATCATGTAGAATAGTAATTATCAATGCTGATTTTGTAAGAAGCAAATATTTTGGGGTCTGCTGTAATTCTCAAGAGACATGAATCTATCCTGTCTACCCTTCCCACCAAATCCATGGCGTCAAGGAAAAGTGGTTGTGGAATTAATGACGGGGTGATGCAACTTCAGATGGTTGGGAATTCTTGATATAAGAAGGTAGTAAAGCTACGGAGTAAAATAAGAGGTGACTTGACTTCATGATGACTAATATGACAATCTCAGCACTTCACTAGGTTGCTGTTGCCAAAGGAGGAGGGAGCAGGAAGAGACAGGGAGATGAGGGGCGGAGGAAGAGCTGCCTCAGTTGTGACAGTTCTACTAGACCATAAATTTAGCTAATTATTAGTATCAGCTGTTACTTATTATTTAATTCAGTAGCGCTCCTCTGTAATTCTACAACTCTTAAGTTCGCAGCACGTTTTGTAATGGAGTTAGCTGTGTGAAAGATTCTACGCAAATCGAAGTTTACATTTGCTGTGAGTTTAGGAGTTACCCTATCAGGCTGGCTTGACCATGAATTAAGAAGATGAGCTGCTAAAGATGAGGTTGAGAGACAGCCGATGTTTGTGTCAACCCAGGCTTCTATAATCCCAGTCACCAGGAACAGAAGGCCAATGGGTATGGCATAAAATCTGTGATAAAACCAAAGGTGTAGGTTCTATTACTGATTTTGTTATCATTTTGACCTTTTGGAAAGGAGATGAAGTGAAAATGTTTGCCTTGTATCTATCTTCCCAGGGTTTAAGAGAGAACATAAGAGAGAAATGGAAGCTCCACTAGAGAAACACATTAAGTAAATGTCAGTTGGTACCACCCTGAAGGCCTTCTAGCCATAACAATTTTACTTGAAAGCTATTTATTTGGGAAATAGAAGACAGAAAGTCCTGGAGCTTCAGATTGATACTCCCTTAGTGCACCTATGTTAAAACATTTCTAGGAGTATAGGCAGAATAAGTCCACTGGAAGATTAGAAATACATCCGTGTGTCTACATAGTGATGTTTTCTTATAGGATTAAAATATTTCTTTGACAAGTTCATGTAAAGAATTATGAAAAATATTGTAATGCTTTAAAAACACCATATGAGGAAGTTTTGAACGAATAAAAGTAACATGTAGAATCATGAGAAAGCAGCATTATATAGGCAAAGTTCAAATACTTGATAAATATCTAGTGAGTACCAACTACCTTATGTGCCAGACACTGGGGAGCTGAACCTATAGTGGTGAGTGATATTAGCCAGGATAGTCTCCACAGTATTTAAAGGCCACATGTTCTGAGTTCACAAGAGGGGGGCCTGGTCACCTCAGATCTGTTCTTTGTATGTAGGTGTCTTGACCCATTTGTGCTACTATAGCAAAATATCACAGGATGGGTAATGTATAAGCAATGAAATTAATTTCTCATGGTTCCGGAGGCTGGGGTGTACAAGATCAGGGTGCCAGCACTTGGTATTTAGTGAGGGCCTTTTTGTTATATTCTCTCATGGTGGAAGAGGTGAACAACGGTCTTCGCCTCAAGAAAGATGGGATGATAAAAAAAAAGGGCCCAAACTAGTTCCCTCTAGCCCTTTTATAAGGCACTAATCCATTCATGAAGGTAGATCCTTATGACTTACTTAATCATTTCCCCAAGGGCCTCACCTCTCAATACTATCACAATAGAGGTTACATTATAACATGAATTTTGGAAAGATCACATTCAAACCATAGCAGTAGACTACACATAAATAACAAATGGGATAAAGATAGAATAAGGTGGTCATTTAGAGGCATAGTTCAGCCAGCAGTTATGGAAAGGGGGCTACTAATGGCTTTGGAAACAATTTATGGTGTTTCAATAATGAAACTCTGGAGAGAAAAGTAGGGGTGCTACCCTGATTTTATTCCAGCCCTTCCTAGCCTTCTATAACCTCATCTTCTGCTGGATCTCATTCAACCTGAGGATCATCCCTCTGAGTGCCCCCAAGCCTCATTCAGGCAAGCTCGTCAGGTTTTGGCCTTCCTTCCCAGCTATTCCCACTCCCATCTTGGTTATGTTCTTGTACCAAGTCAATGAAAGAAACTCATGACAGCTAGTGTGTGTGTGTGTGTGTGTGTGTGTGTGTGTGTGAGAGAGAGAGAGAGAGAGAGAGAGAGAGAGAGAGAGAGAGAGAGATAGGAGAGAGAGAGAGACAAGACAGACAGACAGACAGGCATTGGGGATTGAA
The DNA here is from genome assembly GCF_963383645.1 of Muscardinus avellanarius. Lineage (NCBI taxonomy): Eukaryota > Metazoa > Chordata > Mammalia > Rodentia > Gliridae > Muscardinus > Muscardinus avellanarius. The sequence continues at coordinate 70,372,622 of NC_137798.1, forward strand.
CCTAGGGGCAGTCTACCTCTGAGCTACATCCCTAGGCCTATTTTCTTTTTCTTTTCTTTTCTTTCTTTCTTTCTTTCTTTCTTCTTCTTCTTCTTTTTTTTTTTTTTTTTTTTTTTTGGTGATACTGGGGTTCCTGGAAACCCTTCTACCTCCGGGCTACACTCCCAGTACCCATTTTTATACTTTTTTATTTGGAAACAGGGTTTCTTAAGCCAGTGCAGCTGGCTTCGAACCTGCGTGATCGTCCTGTCTCCGCCTCCCAAGTGTGGGAATTACAAGCGTGCGCCACCACACCTGGCCCTAGGCTTATTTTCTATTCCTTATTTTGAAACAGAGCCTCACTAAGTTTTAGAGGACCTGACTAAAGTAGCTGAGGCTGGCCCCAAACATTGTGATCCTCTTCTCACAGCTTCCCAAGTATTGGTATTACAAGCATGTGCCACCATGCCCAACTTCATGACAGCAACTTCTGAATTTACTGATCCCTATTTTGGAAAGTATCTACCAGAGACCAGGACAGCCAATGTCACAAGTTTTTCATTTAGAGGTTCCCATTCTGGGAAATGGGAGGCCATCTACCTTACTGGCCTGCTTGCCTGGACCACACAGCATAGATAGTAATGGGAGGGTCTGGCAGTGTAGGATGGCTCAATCCTCAGCCAACATCCGCTAAGCGTACACAATTGCCAGGCATTTTAAGAAGGGGTGCCACAGTTCTAGAAAGAATGGCAATTTTGAAGTTATGGTTTTTGTTTTTATTTTTATTTTACATTTTACATTTTTAAAGAGGAACTTAAAAATATGCAGACTAAATCTACTTCCTAAATATTTATTGATTGCCATTAACTTGGACCATTAAACACTGTCTTTTGAAGCCCCATCTCCCTTTGTTCTCACTAATGGAGCGTTCTCAACCACAGGCTTCTCCACTCTCCTAAATGATCTTCCACAGCTCTTCCGTTTAAACTAAACTACGGGAACATTATCATAACTGAAATATTTTTTATTCAGGTAGAAATGGACATTTAACTTAAAATAAATTGCAGGCCAAGCTTTAAAGGGCCATTAATTAGTAATGGTACCAGGGGAGCAAGGTGACTAGAGGGCTGAAATTGGACAGAATAGGCCTAATTTTTGCTTCTTATCCCTTCTGACAACATTTGTCCTTGAAAAGCACATTTAATTACTGAATGCAGTAACTTGGGAGAACTTCAGAGGGGCGCCTGGCACATGGAAAATTCTCCATCACTATTTTTGTTCCTTTTCTCTTTCTCCTTCATTTTCTTTACTCTCAGCAATCATTTATGCCTTCCCTCTCTTTATGAGCGTCATGGTTCTAACTCTTTCAACTTTTCTCAGCTTAAGGCCTATTTCATTGGCGTTCCTTCCCTGGACTGACTACTCTGTTAATAATCTTAATTTTGTCCACACTGGCTTCCTTAGGGACCTGCTCTTCTAATAACCCCTTCCCTAGTGCACATCTTCATCTTCTCCTCCTTTAATCTTTCTTTACCCTTTGTTAACTCATACAGTCAGTTTTAAGTCCCATAAAACTTTCTCTCAACCCTTTTTCTTTATTAATTACTGTTTTCCCCTACCTGCTACACCAAACATCTTTAAAGCGTAGTCTACACTCCTTCCCTCCACTTCCTTATCTAAAATCAACTCCTTGCTTATTGCAAACTGGCTTCATTATCTTCTAACACTGCTTTCCCAGAGATCAGTAATTACCTCCTATTTACCAAATCCAGTGGCCTGGCATTCCTCTTCCACTTGCCTGGCCCGTGACAGGCTTGTCCACTCCCTTGATGACATTCTCCCTATTGACTTTTTCTTCATCTGCTAGCTTTATCATCTGTGCCGTTTATCATCTCCCTTGTCCATCTCTTAAGTGCTGGTGTCCTCAAATGTCAATCCTTACCGCTTCAGTTTTGCTCTGGCTTCGGGTTTCTCAATCTAAATACATCTAAGAATCACATAGGGAGCTCTTTAAAAAGATAAACCCAAGCAGAAATATAAACCCAAACAGAAAGGACAAAAACTCAGATTAAATCCCATTAAATTTGAATAGATACATATCAATTAAATCTAATTTCTAAGATTGGGCTCTGGCATCTAGTTTTTTTTTTTTCTTTAAGTGGTATTGGGGTTCTTGGAAACCCTTCTACCTCCGGGCTACACTCCCAGACCTATTTTTATATTTTTTATTTGGAAACAGGGTCTCTTAAGCCAGAGCGGCTGGCTTTGAACCAGCGCGATCCTCCTGTCTCCGCCTCCCAAGCACGGGGATTACAAGTGTGTGCCACCACGCCCAGCTGGCATCTAGTTTTTTATTAATTATTTATTTTTTGTGGTACTAAGAATTGAACCCAGGGGCATTCTACCTCTGAGCCCTATACCCTTAGCCCTGTTTTATTTTTTTGTTTTGAAACAGGGTCTCGATAGGTTGCTGAAAGTCTCATTACATTGCTGAGGCTGCCCACAAACCTGTGATCCTCCTGTTTCAGCCCTCCAAGCACTGGGATTACAGGCATATGCCATTATGCTTGGCTTAGTTTTTACTTTGAATTGGAGTCATGCTGAGTTGCTAAGGGTCTCATTATGTTGCTGAGGCTGGCCTCAAACCTGCAATCCTCCTGCTCAGCCACCCAAGTACTGGGATTGTAATCCAGGCACATACTACCACGCCTGATTGGCATCTGTTCTTTAAATCACTCCTCAGGTGATTTTTAAGTCCCTCTAGGACTGAGAACCACAATTTTAGAATATCTACTTTGTTTGTTTGTTTGTTTGTTTGTTTGTTTGTTTTGCGGGCCTGGGAATGGAACCCAGGGGCAATTTACCTTGGAGCTCCACTCCCAGCCCTATTTTTTATGCTTTATTTTGAAACAGGGTCTCACTTAGTTGCAAAGGGCCTCACTAGCTAAGGCTGTCCTCACGCTGCCATCCTCCTGTCTCAGCCTCCCCTGAATGCTGGGATTATAAGCATGCGCCACCACGCCCAGCTTAGAATATCTACTTTTATCTCCAGTTCCTACCTCATTCCTGATACATATTTCTGTGTGGTACAAATCAAACTCATCATGTTCCAGGGCTAAGAGTCTCTTTCTCTGCTTTTAGAACCACCGTTTCCCCATGCACCTGTATTGGATACCTGGAAGTCATCTTTAAAAATCTCTTGCGCTTTGCCCTCCATTCACTTATTTGCCTTACCCTGTAGATGTTATCGCTGACCCATTTCAAATACATTCTCCCTCTCACCCATTGAGTCCCTTTTTAGGACTTACTAAAATAACTTCTTGGCATCCCTGCCTCTAGCCTCTTTCCTCTTAATTCCATTTTCCATGTACCAGTAGAGAGATCTTTCTGGAACACATATCTGATGGCACCTACTCAGGAACCACCAATTGATTTCTCTTATCCAAGAATAGAGTCCAAATTCCTTAGAGAGGCCCTCATAATTTGGTTCCAGTTCTCTAAAATTATTTTCTATCCTGGATTTCCAGTTCTATTAAAATGTAGTTCTCCAATCATATGTTCCTTCTTGTCTTTGCTTATGCTTAGTCTCTCTGTCTAGGACTGGATTCAACTCAGTTAAAACAAAGACTATTTACAGAGATATGGTCATGGTAAAGGGGAAACCACCAGAGTACCTGATGTACCCAGAGTCTAGGAAGCACTTTCCTGAGGCCCAAAGAGCCAAGAAAAGTGAGAGCTGCAGCCATGGGAAAGGGGAGCTGTACACAGAGAGGCTTGTAGATGCTGTCAGGACACAGTGCAGAAGCCGAGAGAGGTCATTTCTCTGCTCCTGCCCTCTCTTGTCCAGACAAACTCATTCAGAAGCCAGCTGACAATCAAGGATGGTCAGGTAAGGCAGTCCATTGGTCACGAATCAGCACCGAGAATGGCAGAGAATGAATGATAGAATGAATAAGAGAAGGAGAAATTAAATAGAGAATAACCATATATGCCTCTTTTATATATATTGTCTTTTTTGTTTTTACCTTTTAGGACATAGTTCAAATGTCACCTTTTAGGTGAAATTTTCTCCTGTTTTCCTACCTCAGGATCCAGTTATTAGTTCACTCCTCTATATTCCTTCAGCTGCGATGTCCTCATTATTGTAGCTATCTGTCTGACTTATGACACAATTATTTATGTATCTCATCCATCTCTTGCATCATAGTCTGTGCTTCTGAAGGAAAGGGACAGCACTTTATCTAGTGCAGTGTTTTGCATGTAGCAGGCACTCGATAATTGTTGGCTAACTTTAATTACGTTCTAACCTTCTTAGCTTTTGTCAAGGAGATTCATATGTACTTGTAAACCTCACATTTACACTTTTTTTTTTTTTAGTGTCATCACATTTGTTAAAAAAAGTCTTACTTTTTGTAATTGTTTCTTTTTTGGTTCTCTTTCTGTTTTTTGTTTGTTTTCTTATTCTCTTTACCTATATTTCTTAGGCTAGTCTCTTAACTGCAGTTCACCAACAAATTGCTGGGAATATTGCTATCACTGATCCTGGCAAGGGCTTGCTAACTTTATTCCATAATCTGAGAGAGTGGTGCATTAAAAATAGTTTTTAATTTATGCATGCAGGAAGCTTAAAAATGAAGTCACAGAACCCAATTTTTTATTCTTCATTGGGCTTTAAACTCTTCTGAATAGAAGTTATGCTTGGCTTAATATGTTTTGCATATAGAAAAGTCTGTGCTGCTTCTTTTCTTCATAAATACCAATAGCAAATGCAGCTAACATATTTTTTTCTACACAGATACTATTTCTGTATTGCTGGATTTGGATGCACGTTGAGACTTTTATATGAAAAAGACTTTTTGTGTATGTGTGTGGTAGTAGGGATGGAACCCAGGGGCATTCTACCTCAGAGCTATACCCCCAGCCCTATATTTTATTCTTTATTTTAAACAGGGTCTCACTGAATTGCAAAGGTCCTCACTAAGTAGCTGAGGCTATCCTCAAACTGCGATCCTTCTGTCTCAGTCCCCCGAATGCTGGGATTACAAGCGTGCGCCACCACACTAGGCTAAAAGGACTATTTTTAAACCCAATAAAAAGTATCATTTTTATAATTTCAGTGTTGATAACAACAGAAATAATGGGGAAATTATAATTCCTATAGTAGTTCTGAGTTTTTATCTCAAATATTGTATTTTTCATCTTAAGATGTCAAGTCTGGTCTTTAAAAAATCTCTTTACCTAGCTGGGCGTGGTGGTGCACGGCTGTAATCCCCGTGCTTGGGAGGCGGAGACAGGAGGATTGCGCAGGTTCGAAGCCAGCCACACTGGCTTAAGAGACCCTGTTTCCAAATAAAAACATAAAATAGGTCTGGGAGTGTAGCCAGGAAGTAGAAGGGTTTCCAGGAGCCCCAGTACCACCACAAAAAAAAAAAAAAAATCTCTTTACCTTCTAAATATGACTTACTCTTATGTTCTTGCACGTAAAAAACAGTTATACTTACTGTTTTAATGTCTTGTCTACCTACTTATCACCTGTGGCTTACCTCAGTCGTGTCTCTTGATTGATTGATTTTTCCCCCTCATTATGTGTTATATTTCCCTGCTTCTTTATATGCCTCATACTTTTTGTATTGGACTCTGTATATTGTGAATTTGTCACTGTTGGAGGCTAGGTTATTTGTTTTTGTATTCCTTTAGTTGTTTTTGAATCATGTTCTGGGGCACAGTTAAGTTACTTGGAAACAGTTTGATCCTTGCATTTAACCTCTGAGAGGCAGAAGCAGAGCAACCTTCTAATTTGGTCCATGAAGCAATGGCTTTCTCAGTATGCAGACCAATGCCCAGTATCTCACCAAGCTTTTCCTTTCAGGCCCTTAGAAATGTGAACTATTTCCATCCCTTTGTCATGACCAGTAATTGCTCTTTCAGGGGTCTCTTTCCGGGGTCTCGGGTAGTTTTCTCACATGTGTGCTGATACTCGGTTGAAGCCCTTGCAAATTTCCACACCTCTCTGTGTGTGCAGCTTTCTCCTTTCTCATAATTTACCCCATGAATTCCAGCTGCCACAACCTCCCTAAATTCTGAACTCCATCTCTTTAACTCAGGAAAATTGCAGGCTTTGTTGAATTATTCTTGTCTATACTAGTGTCTAGGCTCTCCCAGGCAGCAGGCTGGGGCGATTCTAGGCTCACCTCATTTGTTTCTCCTCTTTCAGAGATTACTAGCCCATGTAACATGTCCAACATCTGAAAACTGTCGTTTTTATATTTTATCTACATAAGCAGCAGTTTTCAGATATTTACAGTACAGGGAAAATCAGGTCCCTATTATTCCATCATGTACACGGCTGAAAGTTGCAGTTTTGGTTTTCAAATCGGGACTGGGGGGTATGTTGAATGGATATTGGGTCAGAAAAATAAGCCAGAATATATATGACCATGGCTCAGTCATTCAGCTTTACTTTCTTCATTTACACATTGAAGAGTTGGTTTATTTGACTATAAAGTTTTTTTCTTTTTTCTTTTTGCCTCTTGGGATGGAGGTATAGCTTCCCCACACCATAAAAATAAGTAATAAAATAAAATAAAATTCCTAGCCTTGTATATATATATATATATATATATATATATATATATATATATATATACTTGCATTATTGGGGATGAAACCCAGGGACATTCTACCTTTGAGCTACATCCCCAACCATATTTTTTATTCTTTATTTTGAAACAGGGTCTCACTGACCTGTGCAATCCTCCTGTCTCAGCTTCCCAAATGCTGGAATTACAAACATGAGCCACCATGCCCAGCTTCCCCGCCCTACCTACTTTTGAGTCTTTTTATTTTTTGAAACAGGGTCTCACTGAGTTGTGAAGGGCTTTGCTAAGTAGCTGAGGCTGTCTGTGAACCGTGATCCTCCACTCTGCCCCTGAGTGCTGAGATTACAAATGTGCGCCACCATGCCCGGAAGCGTCGTATATCCTTTGATTCTATAATTCAGCACAATGGCTTTCCAGAGGAAATTGATGTATATCCCCCTCCAAGTGATAGAGCCACCACTATTGAACTCCCACTTTACCATAGAAAAAAAAATTCAGAATATTTTAGTTCCAAATCTGAAAGGGACAATACAATTCCCATAGCACACACATGTAAAGTGAACAAATAGTTAAAAGATGAAATGAGCTGCTGTGGTGGCTCACACCTGGAATCCCAGCACTCGAGAGGCCGAGGCGGGAGGATCACAGCTTCAGCAACTTAGCGAGACCCTGCTTCAAAGTAAAAAATTAAAATAGGACTGGGGGTATAGTTTAGAGTTAGAATGCCATCTCAGTCTCTCTCTCTCTCTCTCTCTCTCTCTCTCTCTCTCTCTCTCTCCCCTCTTACACACACACACACACACACACACACACACACACACACACACACACCCCACAGGAAAATATGTAGGATTATTCTTAGTTTTATTATTTTCTATAGGGCCTACATATAATATATAGAAGGTGTTTGATAAATATATGTTGGCTCTCAGTGGTACAGAAAGCCATCTTCATCACAGGGAAGCTGGCTGAAAAAGTTTCCACTATAACAAAAGCAAAAATCCATCAATATCAGGATTGTTAATGGTTCATCCATATAATGTAATATAATAAAGTAGCAAAAAAAACTGAAGCAGGGTGATATTAGTATACTAGTATGTTAGTATTATATTAGTATAATATGGAATATTTAAAAAGATATGTTGTGTTGGGCGTGGTGGTGCATGCTTGTAATCCCCACGCTTGGGAGACAGGAGGATCGTGCAGGTTTGAAGCCAGCCGCGCTGACTTAAGAGACTCTGTTTCCAAATAAAAATATAAAAAAATAGGTCTGGGAGTGTAGCCTGGAGGTAGAAGGGCTTCCAGGAACCTCAGTACCACCAAAAATAAATAAATAAATAAATAAGTAAAATAAAATAAAAATAAAAGATATGTTGTTATGGAAAACAAGATCATTCTGTACAATTTTATTATTTTATATAATATCTTTCACAATAAAAGTATTTACAAGGAATTGAAAGAATAATGTGTGTAATAGTACATAAATATTTATACATATTTTAAAGTAACATATAGTAGGCACTTGTAGAGTCAGAGAATATACCTAGATGGCCATAAAATTGGTGATACTGGTGCCTCAGGGGAACGAAGACTAAGTATAAAATAGTATGTGCTTTTTTATACACTTCAAATTATGTTTATCATATGCATGACATCTAGTTTTTCTTCTTTGATACTGGGGAGGGAACCCAGGGGCATTCTGCCTCTGAGCTACACTCCTAGCCATATTTTTTATTCTTTACTTTGAAACAGTGTCTCACTGAGTTTCAAAGGGTCTCACTAAGTAGCTGAGGCTGGCTGTGAACCATGATCCTCCTTTCTCAGTATCCCCAATGCTGGGATTACAAGCATGCACCACCAGCCCGGCTATCTAGTCTTAAAAAATGTGATTACTGAATACATATTTTCAGTGAAGTAGCCGAACTTTTCTAAAAGGGAGATCTTCACAAACTGTCTGCATCTCTATTATATGTTTGAAGGAGAAAAAACACACCCACTTTTTCTGCTGTTTCCCAGGAAAGTGCAGAACACCTCTGTGGCAATGATTAATTTCCTATTCCTAATGAAAAGAATTGTCATGCCAAATACCCAAGTGACTGGCATCTGAACATAATGGTTGTTTTAATTCCTTACTAGAATTGGGTATTGTGAGAGAAAGAATAAAGTCGTTTGTTTCTAATGACCCTAAATACATTCAATAATATTTAATTAATGTTTATAATCAACCCATCATCTTTCTGGCTTTCAGAGATGCTTTTACCAAAGGAGCACAACATGGAGAAGCTGGTCAGTGAGGCTGTATGAGTCACAAGATGTTAACTTGTGAATGGTTTGCTACTTTGAGATGTTAGAGGTGATGGGTAAATGTGTATAAAAGAGAATAAAAGAACCACCAAGTGGAGGCACTACTGTTTTGTTTATTTTAGGGACAGAGTTACTCTTCTGGCAAGCCATCTTTAAAAAAAAATGATTTCTAGATGTAACCTGTGTTCCTAGGAGTGTCTGATGTACTTCAGGTAAAAACTAGCCAAGTATTCCCTGGAAGTCAGGGAGGAATATTTGCAAACATATGTGAGAGGCCAAAATTACAAAATCTATGGTTCATTATGTAAGTCAGAAAAAAGTGCTAGGATTTCTGTTATGCATGCCCAGGGCATTTTCTTCTGACACCTTTATCTGCTTTAAATTTTCTGGTGCTGTTGCTGGTTTTGAATTTCTGAAATGTCAATGTACCAAGTAGATAGTCAGTACATGAGAGATGCTTCCAAGATCCAGCCAGCCAGTGAAAGAATATGAAAAATAAGATTTCTGACTTCAAGAGGCTTATTTTGTCATGTGAGAGGTTTATTGTGCAGAAGCCATGATAACACATGAATAATAGGAAAAAAAAACCCACTGCTGTTGGGGGGAGTGTTATTTAAAATGGTAGTGGGAGTCCTTATTCTCCTCCCAATCTGAGCCATATATTAATAATTGAACAAAAAGGGAGCCACTACTAGGGTTGTCAGATTTAGCAAATAAAAATTCAGGACATATGAATAGTTATATCTGAGTTTCAGAAAACAACAAATAACTTAGCATAAATACATTGCATGTGATATTTGGGACATAATAAAATATGATTCAATGTTTATCTGAAAGTAAATCTTAGTTGGGTTAATGGTATCACAGCTGTTGACACTTTCTATGTCATCATCTTTTCCTCACCTTTTGGTTCATTCATGATGATTACTACTTACACTTTCCATGTGCATGATCCAATGAGGGGTGAGAATACAACTGGGATCTGCATGCTCCTGAGCTAGAATGGGGGAGCAGACCAGAGGGTGAACTAATGTAGGAACAACTGTGAGACTACTCCCTTCTTGACCCCAAACAAGCCAAGAGAGGTGTCCCTATAGTATATAAGATGGATTTTTAACCTTTTAATTGGAATATTAAAGGAAAGTCTGGAGGCTGAAGGCTGGAGGTCTTGATGAAATTCCAAGCTGTGGAAATTCCTGGACTAAGTGAAGGTGGCATTTTTATAAACTAGGTTAATATAATATAATATAATATAATATAATATGGAGATGGGAGAACAGGAGCATGAGATGACAAAGATAGTACATAGGTGGGTTGCATTCCACAGATGGACTTGTTCAGTGAATTACAGAGGGTCTTGGAGACCATGTGTGATTATTCATGCTATTATGCTTCATGAAGCTATGGGTGCCTCTGAAGGTTTCTGATCAGAAAATGGCATGGTCAGAGCTGTGCTTTAGATATTGATCTGGCATTCTTTAGAGAGGGATTACAAAAGAGAAAAAGAGTGATCAAATGAGAAGGGTCATCATTCAGGGCCACTACCAGTTCACGTGGTATTTCTGTTTGAACTGAAAGAGGCACTTCCCTTGGGGATGTGCAGCCCAAGGCATATGGTTTGGCAACTAAACCGGGGGCTGGAGTTTAGCTTTCCATTGTCCCCTTGGCCAGTATAGTAGTTGGTTAATAAACACTAGTGACTTAGTGCAATAAAGATTTATTTTTTGCCCATGTCACAGTCCAGTGCCTATAGAGTAGCTCTCCTCTACAGGGACAAATAGGGATCCAGGCCACTTCGACCTTATAGCAGGACCATCTGGAACATATAGCCTCTAAGACCATTAAGGTATGACACAAAAAATATGTCAACAATTACTCTGTATAGCTGTTGTAATGGCCAGATAAAATACCATCCAGCTAATTTTACTTTCAGGTAGGAGATGAAAGAGTTAGAGTTTCTCTCAGGGACACCTATAACCAAGCTTGGAAGTAACAACACTTTTGTCTACATTCCATTAACCAGAGCCTGGTCCCAACCTGAATACCAAAGAAGGCTGGGAAATAAAGAAATATAATAACTTGTGCTGCTCTGTAGCAAGAAAGCACAGGAAGATGATTCTAGCAGTTGGAGAAGACTGTGGGGATATTAGGTGAAATGTGGTATACTTAATTCAATTTCATTTTGACTATAAGAAAAGCATAATATCCTTTCTTTTGTACAAAGCACTGTAGAGATTTAATAAACATCCATGTCCAGAAATTGGGAAAATTTGAAATCATAAATATAGGAGAGGCATCCAATCATTAAATTATCCAATGCTACTCTGTCAGAGCATGACTGACTTAAGCCAAAAATCATTAAAAAATATACCCAAGTTAGCTTCTACTTTAAAAAAAAGTCCTACTTCATCAAGCATGTGACACTGAATGAATATAAAATGTATCCTCAGTATTTTGGTGAGAAAAGTAGTAAATAGTGACTGAGAGAGTGAAGGAAGGACAAAAACTCCCCACCACAAAACCAAAATTATCTGGGTACAATCCTATTACGAGAGCTTCATCAGACTCTCTGCTATTATATTAAACTCACTGGGGAAAAAGACATTCTTTCACTATTCAAAATAGTATTGCCTGGGCTCATATAATCAAAATAGACTATTAATTGATCAGAATTCTGCCATATTGAAGAATGTCAGCCTCGAAACACAGCCAAGGACACTTTAAATACAACATCATGAAGAATCATAACCATACAGAGTTTAAATAAATATTCCAGATTCATCCCGATGGAGTTCATATGTCTTACATTTCCAGGAAAATCCTGGTTGTAAATTTTAGATTTAGTTTTGGATCACCCCCTATTTGGTGAAAAAAAAAATGGAAACCAAAACTATCTACCTGACAGGAGTTGGCAAATACATTCCTTTTAAGTTGTAGAAGAAGCCTAATCTAGTACATTTTTGTCTTAGAGGCACATAAAATATTAAAAATAAAAGGACTGCATAGGTTAGTTTATGAAGCCCTTATTTTAGAAAATGAAGAGTATTCCTGTAAAAGAAAAGACAAAGTTAATTGGGTTTCTTCTATTATTTAGAAATGTGGACATAAATACATATAAGGTTTCCTATTTTTTGTATCTCAATAAGGCTTTTATTTTTATGTATGCATATTATTTATTTACAAATCACCATATGCACCATGTTGCCAGTTATGTGAAAGGTTCCATACATAAGCCTAGAAAAAAGACTGAGAAAATACACCAAAATGTTATGCCTGCCTAACAGGATTACAGATGACTGTCATAATCTTTAATTGTGAGGTATTTGTTCGTTTTTGCAGTGTTGGGTATCAACCCAGGAGCACTCTGCCACTGACCTTTTTGGGGGGTTGCTCCTCCAAAAACCTTATTTATTTGTTTATTTATTTTGCTGTAATGAGGATGGAACCCAGGGGAATTCTATCTCCAAGCTACAACCCCAGCTCTATTTTTTATTCTTTATTTTTGAAACCGGATCTCACAAAGTTGCAGAGGGCCTCACTAATTAGCTGAGGCCGGCATTGAACCTGTGATCTTCCTGTCTCAGCCTCCCAAGTGCTGGGATTATTAGCATGTGCCACCACAGAAAAAATGAACTTACCATATGATCCAGCAATACCATTTCTGGGTATCTACCAAAAAGAATGAAAACCAAAATACCAAACTAATGCATGAGCAACCATGTTCATAGCTGCACAGTTCATTGCCAAACTGTGGAACCAGCCACAGTCCTTCAATGGATGAGTGGATTTCAAAACTAAGAGAGGTGTACACAATGGAATTTTGCCCAGCCATAAGGGAGAACAAAATTATGGCACTTACAGTGAAATGCCACAAAAAATAAAAAATCAGATGCTTTTCCTAATGTGTGAAAACTAGGAAGAAATAGATAACAGGAGAAAGTGTAGATGAAGAAGGGATCTTATAGAGGAGCAATTAAGGTGACCTATCTGAGGGGATGGGAGGGGGAAGAGGGAGACTCTTAAAAGTTCCTGTGATATTTTAAAAATAAGTATTAAAGCTATTAAAATGACCTTGGAAACCATTTTTAGGATCTAACAGCATACAAAAGACTTATTTCATTACAATAAAATTCACTTTCTTCATTCATTCACTTACTCATGTGCTCATTCAATAACTAGTCAATAAATAGTTCCTATAGGCCAAGCACTAGTCTACATGCTGGAGATTCATTGGTGAACCTATCTGTCCCTGATTCTTTTTTTTCTTTTCTTTTCTTTTCTTTCTTTTTTTTTTTTTTTGTGGTACTGGGGTTCCTGGAAACCCTTCTACCTCCGGGCTACACTCCCAGACCTATTTTTTATGTTTTTATTTGGAAACAGGGTCTCTTAAGCCAGCGCAGCTGGCTTCGAACCTGTGTGATCCTCCTGTCTCCGCCTCCCAAGCGCTGGGATTACAAGCCTGCGCCAACACGACCGATGGGACCGGCTGTCCCTGATTCTTTGTTAGGGTATTTGAGAGGGGGGGGGAGGGGTAGGGGGGAGAGAGAAAGAGAATGAATGAGAATGTTTGTGTGTGTGTGTGTGTGTGTGTGTGTGTGTGTGTTACTGGGGATTGAATTTGGGGGCATTCTACCACTAAGCTTCATCCTCATCCCTTTTTATTTTTTTTGTTTTGAAACAGGGTCTTGCTGACACTGGCATTGAACTTGTGATCCTCCTGTCTCAGCCTCTCACGTACTGAGATTATAGGTGTGTGTCACCATGCCCAGCTATATGTTTTGCTTTGTAAATGAAATCCAATGAAGGGTGTTCATGGCCATGCTCATAGCCACTGCTGAAGAGGTGGCCACCAGTGCCTTGAAGTAATTTGGACCAGAAGTAATACCTGACTCAAGGCCAGAAGACATGTGGTATGGCTCAGTGGAAAGAGCTTGAAAGACCAACAATTTTCCCTTCTCTGGAGAATGTGAACCAAGAAATTACCAATTTTCAAGTTAAGGTTGAATATGATGTTATGAGGAAGATGAAATTATAAGGGATTCAAAACCATAAGAAGTGAGTTGGTATGGAGAGAAGAGCAGAAGGCAGAAATGACGTGGAGAATGTGAAAGAAACGGAGGAAAGGAAAAAAGGCCCACAACTTCAGTGTCCAGTGGTATTTTGGCTCCAAGGTAAGTTTTATGTTTTTTTTTTTTAATTTTGAAAAGTAATTTGAATAATTCTTGGTTCTTTTCTAAAGAGATCAAGTAAGTTGTGTGGTATTCTCAGTCTTGGCATATAGAGCCCAAAAATGAAGTATATTTTATTTATTATTATTGCTATTATATTATTTTGATGTTAAGGATTAAACTCAGGGTCTTGTGTATGCTAAGTACATGTTCTGATATGGACTTTAAACTAAATGACAGGTGTGTACTTTAAATGACCAACCTTGAAATAATACAAACTAGTCCCACTTGACCTCTATCTGGGTTTATGAGCCTACTTGTAAATCATGCCAGCACAATTGATAAGGAGTTGTTTTGGAACCTTTACTCCTTGTTTTAAATATCAACAATTGTGTTATAGCATTACTATAGAACTGAAATGACATTTTAGTCCTTGGTCCAGGAAATCTTGTCAATCACTTATTTTGCTTTCTTAGATTGTGTTTTCATGTTATCTTGATTTTGGATTTAGATCAGATATTAACAACAATGTCCACAAAGGCTTGATTTAGCTTAGGGTTTTGTGGAAATATAAACGGCCAACATTTATTGTGTTTTTCCATGGTGCCAGGCTCTGTTCTTTTTTTTTTTTTTTTTTTTCTTTTTCTTTGTGGTACTGGGGATTGAACCTAGGGGCATTCTACCTCTGAGTTATACCCTTGCCCTTTTTATGCTTTTGTTTTGAAATAACATCTCCCTAGGTTGATGAGAATCTTACTATATGATAAGACTGTCCTCAAACCTATAATCCTCCCAAGTACTGGAATTACAGGTCTGTGCCACCACATTCAGCTATGTTAGGCTCTGTTCTTCAGAGCCTTATAGATAACTCATATTTTGGTCATAGTCCTATGAAGTAGATAATATAATTACTTCTGTTTTGTGGATATGAAAAAATGAGGCAGAGAGAGGTTTTAAAAATGTCCCAAAGTTATAGATATTGAGTGGTGGAATTAAGATTCAAGTATAGTTAGAAGCTAAATTTTGAAGCATAATATTATATCCATGGAAACCAAACAAGATTCTGAGTAATAAAAGGTTATGTTTCTTGCTCCCACTGTCAGTTATATTGCCATGAAAATTAACTCATCAATAAATATATTGCTTAGTGGTATTCAAGACAGATAGGCAGGGTCTTTACCCTCAAGGGAGCCTTCTGGACCTTCACACTTCTGTCAGTATGATTAGAGTTAGTCTATATCCTCAGAATCTAATTTTCCCTTGGGTGAATTCATAAGAATTAAGGCCGCATGTGGGAACTTTGGTGACTTTAGCAAGGTTTATTTTTGCTGGAACAAGTATTTGTAGCATATTGACAATGACTATTTTTTTCCCTCTGACCTTGTACCTATCTCATGCTTCCCCAGTCCATATTTTTCTTTTTGGTTTTAAATTTATAGTAGCATATACTTGTCTCTGTTACATTATTTCCAGGATCCTTTTTTTTTATTTTTTTCATTTTTTAGAGTACTAATGATCCAGCTTAACTCAATATTTTTAATTTATCAAATTACAATGACATTGTATCAACTGTATAAGGATTTTAGGTTCAGTGTAATATAACAGAAAAACTCATATGATAGTGGCTTAAATAAGATCTCGGCTTATTGCTTTCTCACATAAAGGAATTTTGGAGGAGAGTGGTCCAGGATTGGTGTGGAGACTCCACAAAGTTGTCAGGGACCAGGTCCCTTCTGCTCACTATGTTATCCACAGAGTACAATTATCTTCCTCATGAATAGACAGAAGGTCCATTATAAAGGTGTCTGCCGTAACTATATGTGATGAAAAAACAGGTTAGTAGTTTGAAGTAAATGAACAGTCAGAAGAAAAGAGTCTATCCTAATGCATAACAAATGAGTTAGATATACATAAACATTATTTAGTAGGACTACAATGTATACAATGTTTACTATTGTCAAGCATTGTACTGGAGATTGAACCCAAGGACATTCTACCTCTGAGCTACACTCCCAGCCCTATTTTTTTTATTTTTTATTTTGAAATAGGATCTCACTAAGTTGCAGAGGGCCTCACTAAGTAGCTGAGGCTGGCCACAAAGCTGCGATCTTCGGGTCTCTGCATCCCAAGTACGGGGATTACAGGTGTGTGCCACCAAGCCCAGCTACTCTATTTTGAAACAGAGTCTTGCTAAGTTGCTGATACTGGCCTTGAGCCTGTGATCAGTTCTGTCTCAGCCTCTGAAACACTGGGATTAAAGGTATGTGCAACCACAACCACAGCTGGCCTAAGCACTTTTTTTTTTTTTTTTTTGGTTTGGTACTTGGGGACTAAACCCAGGGGTGTTCTACCTCTAAGATATATCTTTAGCCCTTTAAAAAATTTTTATTTGAAACAGGGTCTCACTAAGTTGCTGCGGGTCTTGTTAAATTGGCAAGACTGGCCTCAAAACTGTGATCCTCCTGTCTCAGCCTTCAAGTACTGGAATTACAGGTGCACGCCACCATGTTTGGCCCTAAGCACTTTTTAATATGTCAAATTGTTTATTCTTTACATCCTTATGAACTAGGAAATTATTATCTCTTTTATAGATGGAAAAACCAGAGCTCAGAGAGGCCAAGTGATTTGTTCAAAGTCACACAGCTAGTAAGTAAGTTGTACTTGTATACTTGTTTTTACTTCAAACTTTTTAACTGTCAGGGTAATACATTGCCTCAAAATTTTTCTGTGTTGAGTTGGGAGTTATGAAAAAAATTTTTTTTTAGTGCTGGGGAGTAAGCCAAAGCCTTGTGTATGCTAGGAATGATGGTAATTTTAATACAGCAATCACTAGTTGTTTTCCCCCTCATTTCCGCCATAACAAAGCTATGTGAACTTGATAAGCCTTGTAAGGACTCTTGTAAGACTCTTAATCTCTCCATCTACAAAGATTGAGCGAGGTGTGGTGGCACATGCCTGTAATCCCAGTACTTGGGAGGCTAAGACAGGAGGATCCAGGTTTGCAGACATCCTCAGCTACTTCATGAGGCCATCTGCAACTTAGTGGGACCTTGATTCAAAATAAAAAATAAAATATAGTGCTGGGGGTGTAGCTTGGATTTGGAATGCCTTTGGGTTCTTGGGTTCTATCCCCAGTACTGCAAACAAAACAAAACAAAACAAAACCCAAATAAAAAGTTTGGATTGAATTAAATTACTT
Organism: Muscardinus avellanarius; assembly: GCF_963383645.1. Lineage (NCBI taxonomy): Eukaryota > Metazoa > Chordata > Mammalia > Rodentia > Gliridae > Muscardinus > Muscardinus avellanarius. Next base: position 70,389,871 of record NC_137798.1, read on the forward strand.
TTTCACTTTTATAATTTTTTCTGAAGGCAATAGTGTAAGCTATTATATTTATAATTTTTAATATACACAGTATTTTTGAGTGTTTCTTGAGCTAGATCTGTGTTAATAACTGTGGTTAAATTAAAAATATATAGAATATAATTTCTGTCTATAGTGTTAGGAAGAACAAACCAAATCATTGTTTTGTAGAAGTAGAACTTCAGAGAGAGTAGCCCTCAGGAGTAATATGACCACCAGCTTAATCATAACCTTCAAAGGTTTCTTTATCTCTCTGCCATCATCAGTTTGTTCATTTCATTTGAAGGTTAATTTCATTTGCAGCTCCAGTATTGCTGCCTATGGCAATCTAGATTAGAGGGCAACTTATTCATACCTGGCATGAAATAGAAAGAGTCCTCCCAGATGTACTGAAATTCCTTTCTTTTTCTTTCTCTCTCTTTCTGTTTTATTTTTTTTTATGGTGCTGGAAATTGGACCTAGAGGTGTTCTATCCCTGAGCTACACCCCCAAAGTAATTTTATTTTTTATTTTGGAATAGGGTTTTGCAAACCTGCAATCCTCCTATCTCAGCCTCCCAAGTACTGGGATTATGGGCATGTGCCACCATGCCCAGCCTAAAATTACTTTCAGTTTTGTGGGGCTAGTTTTCTCCAGGATTACAATGCTTTTCAAGTGTATTAATTGGAATAGTCTGAGGCTAATTGAGTGCCATGATACAGGCCTGAAATACTAGAACTTGGATTGAGACAAAAGGATTAAAAGTTAGAAGCCAGCCTCAGCAATTTAGTGAGTTCACCTCGCTTCAAGATAAAAATAAAAGGATCTGCGGGTAGAGCTCAGTGGTAGAGCAGCCCTGATTTAATCCCTAAACTAGTCTGGGACTGATTCTAGCATATATCAGTCTAACAAAACAGATTGTAGGTCAAACTGCAGAGAAAAATACAACCAAATCTTAGTGGCATAAATAACAAAAATGTATTACTTACTCAAACTACATGAAGAAGGTGGGTGGATTGCTCCATTTTTTCCTTGTTTGGAAACTCAGGCTGGGAGAGCCTTTACCGTCCTCAGCAGTACTAGTCTTGAGGCCGGGGAAGAGCAAATACCTTAAGGACTTAAAATGGCAATGAAATGTTCTACCTAGAATTGACATATACCATTTCTACCCACAAACCACTATACACTAGTGGCTATAACTAGTTAAATGGTCTAGTCCAATTGTAAAGGGGGGTGTGTCTGGGTCAGGTTTGGGAAAATATAATATTTCTAATGCCTGGAAGGAGAGGGTAAGCACTAAAAATCTTTGCCATTCTGGAAATCCATTTAGTGATTGGGGTAAAGTGAGTTGATTTTCTGTAGCTGGAGTTTACATGGTTACTTAAAAGACAAACAAACAAAAACAAGAAACTCTATTAATAAAGAAGGAATAGGGCGACTTCCGGGAAGATGGCGACCGAGAAAAGCGGGGCTTAACAGCTCTGCTAACAACCAATCTCCATTACCACAAAATCAGCGCCTTTCATAGCCAGAAAACACCATCACCAGAGAAACAAAAAAATCACCAGGCTCCAGAGAGAAAGCAGACTGAGAACAGAGCCACAGACGCGGCAGCAGCGCCATACTTCCGGCGGCAGCGGGGAGTTCACCGGACGGCTACAGCAAGCCGAGGTGAGCTGCTGCAGAACAGCCAGGCGGGATTTCTCGGCACAGACAGCATCTAAAGCTCCCAGTGGCTGAGCTCAGCACACGCTGCAGGAATTCAGAGTGAAACTCAAAACCAAGAAGAAAAACACCAGCCTCACGGCCGAGGGCATAGCAGCGGCGCCATATTGCCACCGGCGGCAGCAGCAGAGAATTCACCGAATCCAGTACAGATACATCTGCGTACTCAAGAACAGTGAGTCAAATTGCGGGTCACAGAGGAGAAATCCCAGTACTGTACTCCCTGGGACTTGACCCAGTGGGGGAGGGGCGGTGGCAGAGATATCACACCATAGGAGAACGTGCAACCTGGAACCCCCCACAGTCTAAAGCAGCCTCTATCGACTCTCTGGGTCGGAGACTCTGTGATACAACCCAGTAAAGGAGTAGTGGGGTCTGAGATACTACTGACTCGAGATCCAGAACACCTTAAGTGAAGTCATAGTGACCCAAGGGAAGAACCCAGAGAAGGCACAAACATCCGAAATCATGGGAAAGAGGAATAATACTGGAGCAATGAATGCCCACAACCCCACAACATCAGAACCCGATAAAACAGAAAATCAGAGATTTCTAGAAGAGCAAATCAGGAAAATAACTGTAGAAATAATAGAGGTGCTTCGGAAAGAACTCAGAGAGAGCCAAAAAGAGATAAAGGATGCAATTAATGAAGTAAAGGCCTCAATTCTAAGCACAAACAACCGATTAGACCACATGGGGAACAGAATCTCGCTCTTAGAAGATGATCATTCCAAAATGAATGCATAGTTTCTAATCTAGGAAAAAATATCCAACAGCAGGAATCTGACATTGAAGAAATATGGGCCCATTTTAAGAGAGCCAACCTAAGAATAATTGGAATAGAGGAGGGAAAAGAAAGTGAAACCAAAGGGATCAACAGTCTCTTCAAGGAAGTATTATTTTTCAACAATATTTAGTTAAAAGATTATTATTTCTACCACCAAATGTTCATGGAAACCTTGTCAAAAATAACTTGACAATATAGGGAAGAATTTAGCTCTAGGCTTGTATTTAACTCCAATGGTTTATATATCTGCCTTTAGAATAGTACTACACTGTTTCAATTATTGTAGCTTTATATGGTTTGAAATCAGAAAATATATATCTTCTAGCTTTGTTCTTTTTCAAGATCGTTTTGGGTATCTAGAGTCCATATTCCATATTAGGATAGATTTTTTTTCTGAAAAATAAATATATAAATATATGATAGTTTCACCTAAAAAAATAGAAAAAAATATTCTCTGATAAGAAAGAAAGTAAAAAGAAATATTGAAATGTTATCTCTAAGTCATCAAAAGCTTGGTATCAGACAAATGAAACTGTTATGTGAGATTATCATTTTTAATTTTGGATAAATTGCTATAGTACTAGATGTCAACCACTAAGCCAAGCATGGGAGGGAGAGATGGGGAGAGAATGGGGTAGGGATCGGGTGGGGGCTGACTGGGCGATGTGTGCATGTATGTCTACAAAAGTTTGTATCCCACTATGATGTATGAATACAGTGCACCAATAAAAAAAAAAAAGGAAAAAAAAAGAAGGAATGGGAGTGAATGGTGGATAAGAAATCAGTAGCATGAAACATAACGCATGAAACATAACGCAGCTTTAACCCAATAAAGAAGACAGAAATTACAGCCATGGAGGCAAGTTTTAAGAAGAGAAATTCTGGCTAGTTTCACGAGTATTTAAACCAATTACTTCATTTACTCTTCTAATGAGAAAGATTATCTCGGGCTTTTTAATAAGTGGATATAGAACTTCTCTTTAAAGATTTGGCTCAAAAGTGACTTAAAACATTTACTGGATTTAAAAATAGAGATATTTCCATATTTCATTTTGTAGTTACTTTCAGTGGTGTGTCAAACTGGCTAAACATATAGTTTTAGAACTAGCAAATAACTATTACTTATTTAATCCAATTCTTTTATTTATTTTTTTTTACAGATGAGAAAACAGAGGCCTCAACTGGTAAAAATAATTATTTCAAGCCGGGCATGGTGGCGCACGCTTGTAATCCCTGCATTTGGGAGGTTGAGACAGGATTATCATGCAGGTTCGAAGCCAGCCTCAACTGCCTTAAGAGGCCCTGTTTCCAAATAAAATATAAAATAGGTCTGGGAGTGTAGCCCGGAGTTAGAAGTCCCCTGGTTTCCATCCCCAGTACCACCACCAAAAAAAAAAAAAAAAAAAAAAAAATCATTATTTCAAAGTCACATTTTTTGTCTGTAGTAATAAAGTATTACCTTTTTTATGATTTCCCATAAAAATGGAATACCACAAATGGAGTTACAGTGATTATAAAACAAGAATAAAAGTTATTAAGAATGTTTCCAGAGCTGATATGCAGCTGGTATACATTGATAGAAATGGAAAAACAGCTGCTGTTGAATCTCTTGAGTGCTTCAACCCTTTTTGGGGCCCCACAGATTTCCCTACTACAATAATAGGCTCCACCTCAAAGATTTAATTTGAGAATTAAATGATGGAGGTAAAGAGCTTAGCATGGGGCCTTATACTTAGTATACCTTGGATATCATTTTATTATAGTCATAATAAAATGGTAGTAAACTTCAAACTAGTTTCTACATGAATGTTCACAACTTCGGAAACATGAAAGCATTCAAGTCATTAACTTTGATTTAGCTAATCTCTCAATAAAATGGTCATTCATTTTACTTTATTCACTTAACTTTTATTTTGATCTTTTTCATTGTCTTAAGAGTTGATTCCTTGACCCATATCCAAGTCTCTACAGCTCTGGTTGATGACTAAGTACTGACCCAGGTTGACCCATAAAGGAAAATAATGTACTGACAAGGTTGTTTTAGCTCTTTATGAAGTCATTGAGAATGTTCTGCACAAATTTTTGTCGAGCAGGACTTCTCTGTAATTTTTGAAATAAGCGAAGATAGGCTCAAATCTTCCTTGGTGAGGGAGAAAGGGAGGAGGAGGTGGATTACCTACTTGCCTAAGTGAATATCAGAAACTGGGAGTAAAGAGAGGCAGAGGCAAGCATGTGGAGTGAGAATGGCGGGGCCCAGCCACAATCTGAAGACTGCAGCTCATGGAGAAAGTATCTTTGACAGAGATGCTTTGTGATTGCCAGTGATATTTAGAACCTTTTGGGGGATTTCAGGGCTTTGTTCCTTTGTAGAGAGTAGAAGAAATGTACTTATTGTTATTTTTGTATGTATAGTTCTGGGTTTGAAACCCAGGGTCTCTTATATGGTAGGCAAGCTACGCCATCAGTCAAGAAATCTATTTTTTCAAAGCTGGGATCTGTAGTCTGCAAGAAAAAGGCATGGTGAGCACTCCTGTTATAAGTGAATTTTTAGGAAATTCATTATTGGATTGAAACTTAATGTGTAAAGATTTGTTCTCAAATGTCAGTTAACTGATATTTCCAGTTTGGGAATGGCAGCTGAATCCCAGGCATGCCCTAGAAAGGGATTTGATAGCAGTATTTTTGTCATAGGCTGAGAAGCACATTAACTCAACAGAGAAATCGCTGAAGAAATAGTTTCTGACTATATTCCAGAGACAGAGTTATTTGGCATTTTAACATATATCGTCCTATTAAAATGTACAAATATTCTTAAGGTAATTTTTTCTTCCTTTTTGCTTATTTGGCTTTTGATGGAAAGGAGGTCAGGAAAGTATATTTATTTATTTATTTATTTATTTATTTGGTACTGGGGGTGGAACCCAGAGGCTTTCTACTTCTGGGCAATACTCCCAGACCCATTTTACATTTTATTTGGAAACAGGGTCTCACTAAGTTGCTGAGAGCCTCACTAAGTAGCTGAGGCTGGCTTTGAACCTGTGCGATCCTCCTGTTTCAGCCTTCTAAATGCAGGGATTACAAGCCTGCGCCACCACACCCGGCAGGAAGATAAGTATTTTAATTCCAAGGTTTTGCAAGGGAAAATTGAAGGACAGATTTAACAGAACAGTTGTTTGGAAGCAAATGTAAAGCTTTGAACTTGTAAATCTTAAAAGTATTATACAATGTAAACTATAATGATTGCTAACCAGAATGGTTCTCTTCTTTTTTTATTTTTTGAAGTATTGGGGATGAAAACCAAGTTTTCTTTACCCCAGGCTACACTCTCAGACCTATTTGAAAACAAGATCGCACTAAGTTGCTGAGAGCCTCACTAAGTAGCTGAGGCTGGCTTTGAACCTGCATGATCCTCCTGTCTCGGCTTCCCATGCACCACCATGCCCAGCAGAATGGTTCTCTTGTTTCTTAAGAATATTAAAGTTATACGTGCTTGTTAAATATTTTTTAAAATCCTGAGTTTAAACTAAAAATTAAACTTACAGTTCACATCAGACTTCTAAAAATTATTTAGTCTGGCGGTGAAGTTCAGTGATAGAGCACATTCTTAACATGCCTTAGGCCCTGGCACACCCTCCTCCCCCAACCCCCAAAATATAGGTTATTGACTGACCAGACTTTCATCTTTAACCTATCTATGGTATAAGCCTAAAAAAGTGTGTGACTCCCAAGGCAGAATTTTATTCTTAGTCTAGAAGTGTCTTGGGAAATGCCATCATGCATTTCAAGAATGGTTATTGCGCCGGACATGGTGGCGCACGCTTGTAATCCCTGCGCATGGGAGGCGGAGACAGGAGGATTGCTCAGGTTCAAAGCCAACCACACTGGCTTTAAGAGACCTTGTTTCCAAATAAAAAAGGTCTGGGGGTGTAGCTCCGAGGTAGAAGGGTTTCCAGGAACCCCAGTACCACCACCACCACCACCACTAAAAAAAAAAAAAGAATGGTTATTGAATGATTTCGTTGAATGGTAACACTCACACTCTCTGGGCTAGGACATAATTCTGGCTTTGCTAATATAATTTTTTGATATATCACCTTGGATAAGTCATTTATTTTCTCGCAAATTTCTTTTCCTATAGGGAGATAACAAGCATAAAAATGACCACAAAGTACTTTACGGAGTGCTTTTTAAAGAGCTGACAATAAATCAGTTATAAGGCTGAGAAAAGCCTCTCTCTGAAGAACTTGAGCTGCTTGAGGACAGGGGTTCTTCTCTCTAGATGGACTAGATGTATCTTATTTGTATTCTGTAATATGGTTCTTGGCCTAGAAAAGTCTCAATATTGTGAATTTATGAACGTTATTAGGCAGATTGCATTCTTGGCAGGCCACTGCCTCTTAAATCTCCTTTCTGTGATTCTTTTAATACTTAGCATCTAAAAGGTGGCCGCTATTTGCTCTGAAATAAGTACCCACAGCGTTTACTGAAAAATCCCCACGCGGAGATGAGTAAGTCTTGTCTCCAGGACACCATTCCATCTCTCCACGGTGCAGCGCCCCAGGCTTGAGATCTGGGTCCCAAGGCTACAGGGAAGAGTTCAGTACGGGAAGCTCATCTTCCGGGCCTCTGATTGGCCGGCTCGCACTCCACTCACGCGGCTCTCGCTTGTGATTGGCGCTGGCGGCACCCCTCGCCCGCGACTACTTTATGTGCCCGGGCGGCGCGCTCGAGTCCTCTCGGTCTGGACTGGCCTGAGCTAGCTCTTCGGCCCACTGCTCTGCATCGCGGGCACCAAGGACTCCCCCGGAGTCCGAGCGGGTAGGAAGCATCTTAGAGAAAAGCCTCTTCCTCCCTTCTTCCCGGTGCTGTTCTCTTCCCCATACTCAATAAACTTCCGCCTCCGAGGGGCTGTGGCAGTCGCGGGTCGGGAGAGGCCGGGCTTCGAACTCAGGCCCTCGTGGGGGTCCCTCCCTTCGCGCGAAGGTGGAATCAGCTCCCACGACCTGAGACCGGCCTGCGCCGCGCGCCCTGGGGGCGATGCCACTGCAGGACGGCGCTGCGGCTGCAGCGGAGCGGGGCTGCAGGGGCTGAGCGGCGCGGCGACCACCCCTCCCAGCAGCACGGAGCCCGCTGCGAAGCCCCGCGGGCCGGGGGCTCCGGGGAGCGCGGCGTTTCCCGCAGAAGGCTCTCAGAGGCGCGCTGGACCCCCAGCCTCCGGCCCGCGGGCGGTAGAGGGCGGCCGGCGCCCGCGTGGCGCTGGAAGCCAGCGGTCCCGGCGCGGCCCGCGGCCCCGCGCGGCGCTGGATGCGGCGGCCGGCGCGGCGGGGAAGGGGGCGGGGAGGAGCCGGCACGAGCCGGGGTCGCGGATGGAGGCCCGGCCGGCGCATGCGCGCCCTCTCCCCGGAGCCGGGCACGCCGAGGGGCGCGCGCCCCCACCGCGCGCGCACGCGGGCCCTCCCCGCGCGCGCTCCGGGTCGGGGCCGCTCGGGCGCGTGCGCGCGCTGGCTCCGGCCGACCCGCGCGGCCGGGTTCCCTCGGCGGCAGGCCCCCGCCGCCCGCGCCCGCCCTCCCGCCGCGGAATGGGGCCGCGGCTGCCCCGGGTCGCGCGCCCCGGGCCCGGCTCGCGCTCGGCCTCGCGCTGTCAGCCGTTGCCCGGCCCGCGCCGCCCCGCGCTCCCGCGCTCGCCCGCGCTCCGCCGCTGGCGCCGAGGGCTCCGCTAAGCCGCGGCCGCGGTTCCTGTTTCCGCTCCGTCCTCTGCCCTCGGCCGGGAGCAGCATCCTCCGCCCGGCCGCCCGCGCGCTCCCGGCGCCCGGCAGCTGCGGCCGAGGGCTCGGCGGCGTGGCGCCCGGAGCCGCCGACCCCCGCTCCGCCTCGCCTCGCCTCGGTAAGGGGCGCGGGCCCGCCGCGGGGTCCGCGCGGTCGCGCTCGCCCGGCCACCCTGGGCCTGCGCCGCCGCCCGCCCGGCGGCCCCGGAAAGTGGGGAGGGGGCGGCGGGGCGGGTCGCGGGCGCGGCGCGCCGGGCGGGCGGTGGGAGGCGCCCCGGGTCGGCGCCGCCGCTCCGCGGGCGCGGGCTGAGCGGGGATGCCCGCGCGCCCGGGTCTCTGAAGCCCTTCGGGCTGTGGATCCGGGAGTGAACCCGCGTCGCGACCCGCTGGCGGCCGGGGCCGAGGCAGGGCGGCGAGCGGCGCGGAGCCCCCGAGCCCCCTTTTGATGTGCAAATGAGCTGGCCGCTTTGGGAGAGTCTAAACTTACTTGGAAAGGTTAAATGGGTCCGCATTTATTAGTTCAAGGAGGTTTGTCCTGCAAGTGCGAGTGGCCGTCGGGTGCAGCACCTGTTCCCTCGAAGGGGGAATGGCAATCTTCAGAGACACGGTGTATTTAAGTTAAAGGGCAGTGTCAGAGTTAGGGTTTCTCTCTGATGAGCCTCTAGCTTTTTCTGTGTCTTATCCTTAGATAGAGAGAGGCCTTGGATAAAGGCTGGGAGAGGTTGTGTTGCATTGATTTAGTTTACTTTAACTCCAGAAGGTGGACCCAGGAAACCCAGACTCCAGTGTCTAGGTTTCAGGAAAAAAATGCAACACAAGTTTTTTTTTTTTTTTTCTTCTTTAAAATCGGTTTAGAGTTAAACCTATCACAAGTAAACTGTTTTATGCTACAGAAACTGTAAGCAGGTTTCATCATACTTTTTTTTCTTCTTGTTATTCCTGGGGTTAAGTGCGTATTTATTTTCTTGATTAAATGTAATTCTATGTTTTATGCATCATTCTTTAAAAGGGTACATCATACAGAAAATATTTTAGGAAAGAAACTATATACTGAAATAGTGGTGCAAGTGGTCTCCCTTATTTAACTTTAAACAACACACAACCTTAAGGTGAATAATAAGATACGTTGCTTTCCTTGTGGAATATATTAAAGTGTGTATAGAAAAAGCTTAATTATAAAATACCATTTATAACAAATAAGGAGAGGGTGGAAAATACAGGCATTTGAAAGTATAATTTTATAGGCTTGATATGTGAAAACGTAGGGAGTTAGAGATGAATAGGCTGTAAGGAACATACAAGGGTGGTTTGGAGGTATGAATTTTCCTGTGTCGCTCTATAAATTGAGAATTCTGTTTGACTTGAAGAGCTGAACAGCTGGAACGAATCTTGCATAGATTGCAGAAACATGCAAAAATGTCTTTGATCGAATAGTGAGTTAACATGAAGAGTATCTTGTGTTTTACTAGGATAGTGAGTCAAAATAATTTAAAAATAGCACTATATAGATTTTGTTTTAAGGATATTCTTAAATTTAACTAAAAAGTCATTTGAAGTTGTTTTTCTACAAATCAATTCTATTTAGGATATACAGAATTGCAAGAAAAATTCATTCTGTTTCAATTCTATTTAGAATATAGAGAATTGCAAGAAAAAATTCTGGTTACATTCTGCAGTGTTTTGTTACAAATTTTGATACTTTTTTTTTAGCTCTGTGAGTTGGACATAGGGCATTCTACCTCCTATCTACATCCCCAGCTCCTTTTTTTTAATTTCAAAACAGGGTTTTCCTAAGTTGCTGAGGAGCTCCCTAAATTGCGGAGGTTGGTTTTGAACTTGCAATCCTCCAGTCTCAGCTTTCCAAGTACTAGGATTACAGGTATGCACCAACACACCAAACTTATTATAAATTTTAACCAGTTATTTTCAGTAACTGGGTGTGTCCTTAAAAGTGTTGAATTTTGAAATTTGCTAGTGGGTAGGACAAGTTGTGTTCCTTGTTTGTTTTTTAAATGCAGTTATATTAGTAGGTTGGACTGGAGGGGGAGCTAGTGCCAAAGCAAAGTGTAGCTTAATAGGTATTTGAACTTTTAAAATACCTAAAACCAGATTTTTATGACCTGGAGAAACACATTTTTAATAGAAATTGTAAGAGGATTGATGTGGGCATATATCTGTACATAGAGATCTGTAGAATTCATATATTGTATATATTACAACTTAGTTTAAAATTCTTTTCATAATCTGAAATAGAAAGCAAGTCTAAAAGTTTCTTGATAGTTTTCCTGTAAAATCTATTTGAAAATAAGTGTGTGATAGTACTTTTTAAAACTTCTTGTGTGGCTTATCAGAAGGGAAGGTGTATCCTTGACCCTTTGTGTATGTTGTGTTAAATTTTTTCTCAATTATATCTGTAGTTCTAAAATTTAAAAAGTTTATCTTCGGGCATGGTGGCACAGGCTTGTAATTCCAGTACTTGGGAGGCTGAGACAGGAGGATCACAGGTTCTCGGCCAGCCTCAGCTACTTAGTGAGGCCCTCCACAACTTAGTGAAACCCTGTTTTTAAGAAAAGAGGAAAAAATAGGGCTGGGGGTGTAGCGTGGAGGTGAATGACCCGGGTTCAATCCCCAGTACTGTAAACAAAACAAAACAAAACAAAACAAAACCCCAAATTTTAAGTAGAGTTTTATGTAGGCAGAGGTATTAATTATGTAGTAAGGTGGCTATTTGACAGAAGTAGAGATCCTTTGAATAAAATAATGGATTCACTGCTCTCAGGCACTTGGAGAGCAGTATCCCAAGGTTACTTCTTAACTGCTCTAACTGCTGTCTCCTGTGAAATAATGCATTGAGTCTAACTGATCATCTAAGTGCCTTTGAATATGAAGCAGTTATTTTGTGTTTTGTGGAACTTTATATTGTTTACTTCTGATCACTCACATATTTTTTAAATCCAAGCCTAGAAATTGATAATGATGTATATGTTAAAATCATTATCATATTCACTTTTTGAATAGTGTTGATCTGCTTGTTATCCATACCTCTTTATTATGTATGTAGAATTTCAATGTTGATAAAATAAAAAAAGATAATTCCATTTCTTTAATAGTTATTTTTGATTTGCTATAAACTGCATTTGGTGTAGATATTTTGGTTTAAATGATGGGTACACCCATTTTTTAATTTGACACATTTATAAAGGTTGAAGAAAGTGTTTCCATTTTATAAACATAAGAGTAAATTTTTTTTTTTTTTTTTTGGTGGTACTGAGATTCCTGGAAGCCCTTCTACTTCTGGGCTACACTCCCAGACCTATTTTATATTTTTTTAATTTGGAAATAGGGTCTCTTAAGCCATCGAGGCTGGCTCCCGAACCAGCGGGATCCTTCCTCCGCCTCCCAAGAACGGGGATTACAAGCGTGCGCCACAAGTGTGCCCCACCACGCTCGACAAGAGTAAATATTTTTTAAAAGTCAGTAAATTAGCTGAGCATTGTTCAGAAAAACTTAGTGAGACTTGGCAACATAGGAAGACTCTCTAAAAAAACACACACACAAAAACGTCTGGGGGTGTAGTTTAGATGTAGAACACTCCTGAGTTCAATCCCCTGTGTCTCCTTCCAACACACACAGTAAGTTTTTCTTTTCCTTTTGGCAGTGATACAGAGTGAATCCAGGGTTTTGAGCATCTAGACAGGTACCCCACCACTACCACTGAGTCACATACTCTCAGCCCTTTTTATTTTATTTTGAGAAAAGGTCTTGCTAAATTGCTGAGACGGTTTATCTTCCTCCCTCAAACTCTGGAATAACTCAGATAATAAGTGAGCAGCACTGCCCCTGGATAGCAAGTTTCTTTACTTAAGAATAAAATAAATTCATTTGTGCCAGTCGTGGTACTGTAATCTCCATATTGGGGGGACTGAGACAAGAGGATTGCAGGGTCCATGCCAGCCTCAGCAATTTAGTAAGATCCAGTTCCAAAATAAAAAATAAAAAAGGGCTGGGGGCTTAGCTTAGAGATAGAGTGCCCCTGGTTTCAATCCCCAGGATAAAACAAAAAAGCCCCCCCCCCTATTCTAAACAACTCTGAAACTAAAAGTGATACTTTTATAGTACTTTATTAATTTTGGTCCTGGGGATTGAAACCAGGGGTGCTTCACCACTGAGCTATATTCCTAGCTTCCTTAATTTTTTCTAAATTTTGAGACAGGGTCTTGCTAAATAGCCAGGACTGGCCTTGAACTTACCATCTCCTGTTTTAGCCTTCTAAATACCTGGGATTACAGGCATAACCCACTGTATCCAGGTACAACTAATTTTTAGAGAGCCTTAAAAATTTTTAATGGAAGAATATTGTCTGTGTGTATGCATTTAAAATATGTTTTAAAATCCATTAGTCCCAAGTCTGAACTTTCTTTTCTCTACATTCTTTTTTGCTCACATTTTCCCCCTCGCAGCCACCCTTTATCATTTCATAGTTTTCTTTTTGGGATAATTAAAAATCAAGCCATGAAGTTAACCTTATCACTAACATGCCAGAGGTTTTTCTTCCTTTATTAAATGACTTTATATCAATCTCTTAAAATATTCTGATCATATAACCCATATAAACTTTATATGATACTGCACATTTTGCTTTTAATGGAAGGAGAACAAACAGGGCATATGGTTATTAAGCCATGCATGTCAGTGCCACTTGTATGCTTCACTGAGAAAAAAAGCTATAAGGTTCAATTTAATTTTTCTCTTAACACTTTATTTGCTAAAACCTAGGACCCTACTGATAACACTACTTTTTTATTTTGGTACTGTGGATTGAACCTAAGTACATTCTACTTTTGAGCTACACCCCCAGTCCCATATTATTATTTTTTTTATTTTGGGACAGTGTTTCACTAAGTTGCTGAGGCTGGCCTCAAACCTGCAATCTTCTTGTCTTAGCCTTCCAAGGACTAGGATTACAGATGTGTGCTACCATGCCTAGCTGATATACTACATTTTGTTTTGCTTTGTTGTTTATTTGTAGTACTGGGCATTGAACCCAGAGGCATTCTACCTCTGAGATGTACCCCCAGCTTTATCTTATTCATTCATTTATTTATTTATTTATTTAGAAGCAGGATCTTACTAAGTTGTGGAGGACCTGGCTAAGTTGCTGAGGCTGGCTTCAAACATGATTCTAATGTCTCAGCCTCCAAGTGCTGAGATTACAGACAGGCATGTCCCACCATGCCTGGCTGATATACTATTTTTTTAAATTTAATTTAATTTTTTATTGGTGCAATGTATTCATACATCATAATGGTATAAAGAAAATACTTTTGTAGACATATATGCACACATCGCCCAGTTAGCCCCTATCCGATCCCCATCTCGTTCCCTCCCCATCCCTCCTTCCCATGCTTGGCTTAGTGGTTGACATCTAGTATTATAGCAATTTATCTAATATTAACGATGATACTCTCACAAAACAGTTTCATTTGTCTGATACCAAGCTTCTGATGACTAAAAGATAACAGTTCAATATTTCTTTTTGCTTTCTTTCTTACCAGAGAATATTTTTTTCTTTTCTTTTTTTTTTAGGTGAAGCTATCATACATTTATTTATTTATTTTTCAGAAAAAAATCTATCCTGATATGGAATATGGACTCTAGATACCCAAAACAATCTCGAAGAAGAACAAAGCTAGAAGATGTATATTTTCTGATTTTAAAACATATAAAGCTACAGTAATTGAAACAGTGTAGTACTGTTCTAAAGGCAGATATATAAACCATTGGAGTTAAATAAAAGCCTAGAGCTAAATTCTTCCCTATATTGTCAAGTTATTTTTGACAAGGTTTCCACGAACATTTGGTGGAGGAAATAATAATCTTTTAACTAAATATTGTTGAAAAATAATAATTACATGAAAAAGAATAAAATTGGGCCCTTACCTAACACCATATACAAATATTAACTCAAAATAGATAAAAGACCTAAATATAAATCTTTTTTTTTTGTTCCACTTTATTTTTTTTTAAATTATTATTATTTTTTTTATTGGTGCACTGTATTCATACATCATAGTGGGATACAAACTTTTGTAGACATACATGCACACATCGCCCAGTCAGCCCCCACCCGATCCCTACCCCATTCTCTCCCCATCCCTCCCTCCCATGCTTGGCTTAGTGGTTGACATCTAGTATTATAGCAATTTATCCAAAATTAAAAATGATAATCTCACATAACAGTTTCATTTGTCTGATACCAAGCTTTTGATAACTTAAAGATAACATTTCAATATTTCTTTTTACTTTCTTTCTTACCAGAGAATATTTTTTTTCTATTTTTTTAGGTGAAACTATCATATATTTATATATTTATTTTTCAGAAAAAAAATCTATCCTAATATGGAATATGGACTCTAGATACCCAAAACGATCTTGAAAAAGAACAAAGCTAGAAGATATATATTTTCTGATTTCAAACCATATAATGCTACAATAATTGAAAAAGTGTAGTACTATTCTAAAGGCAGATATATAAACCATTGGAGTTAAATACAAGCCTAGAGCTAAATTCTTCCCTATATTGTCAAGTTATTTTTTGACAAGGTTTCCATGAACATTTGGTGGTGGAAATAATAATCTTTTAACTAAATATTGTTGAAAAATAATAATTACATGGAAAAGAATAAAGTTGGACCCTTACCTAATCCCATATACAAATATTAACTCAAAATAGATAAAAGACCTAAATATAAATCTTAAGATTATAAACTTTTAGGAGAAAATCTGGGTCATAAAACCTGACAACATTGAAATTGGCAGTGATTTCTTGGATATGATTTCAATGGCACAGGCAACAGAAGAGTATACAAACTCCCTAAAAAATATTGTATATCCAAAGACAATGTAAACAGAGTTAACAGTTACTAATAGAATGGGATAAAATATTTCACAAATGCTATATCTGAAGGTATATTAATATTCCAACTAGAAATCCTAAAAATTAACAACAATAAAGGCAAACAATACCCTTTAGAGATAGGTAAAAGACTAACATAAATAATGAATCTCCACAGATAACCAATCTTAGTTGTCTGTTGGATGGAAACTCTTGTTTCTCTGGTTCTGGTGTGTGTTACCTATTTCTTCTTTGTAGTTAATATCTTTGAGTATTTTCTCTAGCGCTGGTTTTGAAGACATAAATTCCTTCAGTTTCTATTTGTCATGGAAGCTTCTTATTTCTCCATCTAATTTGATAGAAAGTTTTGCTGGGTAGGAAATTTTTGGCTGAAAGTTGTTTTCTTTTAGAGTTTGGAGTATGTTACTCCAGGCCCTTCTGGTTCTCATGACTTGGTTTGGGAAGTCTGGAGTGATTCTAATTGGTTTGCCTCTGAATGTCACTTGGCCCTTTGTTTTTGTTGCCTTTAAGATTCTCTGCT
This sequence comes from Muscardinus avellanarius, assembly GCF_963383645.1. Lineage (NCBI taxonomy): Eukaryota > Metazoa > Chordata > Mammalia > Rodentia > Gliridae > Muscardinus > Muscardinus avellanarius. Next base: position 70,405,581 of record NC_137798.1, read on the forward strand.
TGGCTTCCACAGTGGTCATTTTGACAATTATGTGGCGTGGGGATCCTCTTCTCCGATCCTGTCTAAAGGGAGTTCTATAAGTTACCTGGACCTGTGTATCAACCTCTTGCTCTATGTTTGGAAAATTTTCTGCTATTACTTCCTTGAAGAGATTGTTGATCCCTTTGGTTTCACTTTCTTTTCCCTCCTCTATTCCAATTATTCTTAGGTTAGCTCTCTTAAAATGGGCCCATATTTCTTCAATGTCAGATTCCTGCTGTTGGATATTTTTTCCTAGATTAGAAACTATGCGTTCATTTTTGGAATGATCATCTTCTAAGAGCGAGATTCTGTTCTCCATGTGTTCTAATCGGTTGTTTGTGCTTTGAATTGAGGCCTTTACTTCATTAATTGCATCCTTTATCTCTTTTTGGCTCTCTCTGAGTTCTTTTCGAAGCACCTCTATTATTTCTGCAGTTATTTTCCTGATTTGCTCTTCTAGAAATCTCTGATTTTCTGTTTTATCGGGTTCTGATGTTGTGGGGTTGTGGGCATTCATTGCTCCAGTATTATTCCTCTTTCCCATGATTTCGGATGTTTGTGCCTTCTCTGGGTTCTTCCCTTGGGTCACTATGACTTCACTTAAGGTGTTCTGGATCTCGAGTCAGTATTATCTCAGCCCCAATACTCCTTTACTGGGTTGTATCAGAGTCTCTGACCCAGAGAGTCGATAGAGGCTGCTTTAGACTGTGGGGGATGCCAGGTTGCACGTTCTCCTATGGTGTGATATCTCTGCCACCGCCACTCCCCCACTGGGTCAAGTCCCAGGGAGTACAGTACTGGGATTTCTCCTCTGTGGCACGCAATTTGACTCACTGTCTTGAGTTCGCAGATGTATCTGTACTGGGCTCGGTGAATTCTCTGCTGCTGCCGCCGGTGGCAATATGGCGCCACTGCTACGCTCTCGGCCGTGAGGCTGGCGTATTTCTTCTTGGTTTTGAGTTTCACTCTGAATTCCTGCAGCGTGTGCTGAGCTCAGCCACTAGGAGCTTTATATGCTCCCTGCGCCTAGAAATCCGCCTGGCTGTTCCGCAGCGGCTCACCTCGGCTTGCTGTAGCCGTCCGGGGAAGTTGCCGCTGCCGCCGGTAGTATGGCACTGCTGCTGCGTCCTCAGCGTGAGGCCGGTGTATCTCCTCTGTGGCTCTGAGCTCTGTTCTCAGTTCGCTTTCTCTCTGGAGCCTGGTGATTTTTTTGTTTCTCTGGTGATGGTGTTTTCTGGCTATGAAAGGCGCTGATTTTGTGGTAATGGAGATTGGTTGTTAGCGGAGCTGTTAAGCCTCGCTTTTCTCGGTCGCCATCTTCCCGGAAGTCCCTAAATATAAATCTTAAGACTATAAACTTTTAGAAGAAAATCTGGGTCATAAAACCTCACAACATTGAAATTGGCAGTGATTTCTTGGATATGATTTCAATGGCACAGGCAACAGAAGAGTATACAAACTCCCTAAAAAAAAAAAAATATTGTATATCCAAAGACAGTGTAAACAGAGTTAAAAGTTACTGATAGAATGGGATAAAATATTTCCAAATGCTATATCTGAAGGTATATTAATATACCAACTAGAAATCCTAAAAATTAGCAACAATAAAAGCAAACAATACCATTTAGAGATAGGTAAAAGACTAACATAAATAATGAATCTCCACAGATAACCAATCTTAGTTGTCTGTTGGATGGAAACTCTTGTTTCTTTGGTTCTGGTGTGTGTTACCTATTTCTTCTTTGTAGTTAATATCTTTGAGTATTTTCTCTAGTGCTGGTTTTGAAGACATAAATTCCTTCAGTTTCTGTTTGTCATGGAAGCTTCTTATTTCTCCATCTAATTTGATAGAAAGTTTTGCTGGGTAGGAAATTTTTGGCTGGAAGTTGTTTTCTTTCAGAGTTTGGAATATGTTACTCCAAGCTCTTCTGGCTCTCATGACTTGGTTTGGGAAGTCTGGAGTGATTCTAATTGGTTTGCCTCTGAATGTCACTTGGCCCTTTGTTTTTGTTGCCTTTAAGATTCTCTGCTTGGTTTCCACAGTGGTCATTTTGACAATTATGTGGCGTGGTAATCCTCTTCTCTGATCCTCTCTAACGGGGGTTCTATAAGTTTCCTGGACCTGTATATCGACCACTTGCTCTATGTTTGGAAAATTTTCTGCTATTATTTCCTTGAAGAGATTGTTAATCCCTTTGGTTTTACCTTTTCTCTCCTGTATTCCAGTTATTCTTAGGTTAGCTCTCTTAAAATGGGCCCATATTTCTTCAATGTCAGATTCCTGCTGTCAGATTTTTTTTTTCTAAATTAGAAACTGTGTGTTCATTTTTTGAATGATCATCTTCTAGGAACAAGATTCTATTCTACATGTGGTCTAATCGGTTGTTTGTACTTTGAATTGAGGCCTTTACTTCATTAATTGCATCCTTTATCTCTCTTTGGCTCTCTCTGAATTCTTTTTGAAACACCTCTATTATTTCTGCAGTTATTTTCCTGATTTGATCTTCTAGAAATCTCTGAATTTCTGTTTTATCAGATTCTGATGTTGTGGGGTTGTGGGCATTCATTGCTCCAGTATTATTCCTCTTTCCCATGATTTCGGAAGTTTGTGCCTTCTCTGGGTTCTTCCATGACTCACTACGACTTCACTTAAGGTGCTCTGGATCTCGAGTCTGTGATATCTCAGTCACCATTACTCCTTTCCTGGGTTGTATCACAGAGTCTCAGACCCAGGGGTCAATCAAGGCTGCTTTAGACCATGGGGGGGTGCCAGGTTGGGCGTTCTCCTATGGTGTAATATCTCTGCCACCACCACTTCCCCACTGGGTCAAGTCCCTGGGAGTACAGTACTGGGATTTCTCCTCTAGGGGCCGCAATTTGTCTTGCTGTTGAGTGCGCATATGGTGCTGTCGTGGACTCGGTGAATTCGCTGCTCTGCCGCCGGTAGCAATATGGCGCCGTTGCCATGCCCTCGGCCGTGAGGCTCGTGTATTTCTTTTCTGTTTTTGAACTCCACTCTGAGTCCCTGCAGGGTGCACTGAGCCCAGCCCCTGGGAGCTTTAGCTGCTCCCTGCGCGGAGAAATCTGCCGAATCCTGCCCAGATGTTCCGCAGCAGCTCACCTCTCGCTGTCCGCCGCTCCTCTCTGGAGCTTGGTGGGCTGTTGAGTGTGTTGGTCTGGTGCCGTCCGGTGAACTCGCTGCTGCTGCCAGCAGTAAGGCGCTGCTGCTGCGTTCTTGGGCATGAGGCCGGCGTATCTCATCTCTGGTTTCTGAGCTCTGTTATGAGTTACCTTCCTCTCTGGAGCCTGGTGCTGCAAGGCAAAATGGCGCCCGCTGCTTCACGCCGTGGCTCCAGCTGCAGCACTGCGGTCTGGTTTCTGGTTTCTCGTTTTTCCAGTCCTCTCTTTCTCTGTCCCTTAAAATTACATTTTTTGTTTCTCTGCTGATGGTGTTTTCTGGCTATGAAAGGCACTGATTTTGTGGTAATAGAGATTGGTTGTTAGCGGGGCTCGTAAGCCCCGTTTTGCTCCGTCGCCATCTTCCCAGAAGTCTTTGATATACTATTTTTTTTTATTTTTTTTTATTTTTATTTTTTGGTGGTACTGGGGTTCCTGGAAGCCCTTCTACCTCCGGGCTACACTCCCAGACCTATTTTTACATTTTTTTATTTGGAAACAGGGTCTCCTAAGCCAGCACGCGCGGCTGGCTTCGAACCTGCGCGATCCTCCTGTCTCTGCCTCCCAATGATATACTATTTTTTAAAGACATTTCTTTGTGACAGTTGTGGTCAAAAGAGCTATAACATTTAATTTTTCTTTTAAGACTTTTTTGCTTAAATCTCATATCCTACTGATATATTACTTTAAAAATCATTTTTTGATGATGGTTTTGGTCAGAAAATGACAATATGAAGGAGAGATAACCTTTAAATGAGTTATCAAATCGTATTAATACCTAAAATCAGAAAAATCTGACTAAGGTATAAATAATTATAAACCATCAAACTAAAAGCATATTAACACTTATAAGTGATCTAATTTTATGGTTATTTTAATAATTTAAATATAGTTGATATAACACCGGGTGTGGTGGCACACACTTGTAATCCTCGCACTTGGGAGGTGGAGACAGGAGGATCGCACAGGTTCAAAGCCAGACTCACAGGCTTAAGAGACCCTGTTTCCAAATAAAAAAAAAAGTAGTATAAAATAGGTCTGGGAGTGTAGCCCGGAGATAGAAGGGTTTCCAGGAACCCCAGTACCACCCCACATACACACACACACACAAACAAACAAACAACTGGGGATTACATCCACTCTCTGGGATCTTGGAGGCAATCAGTGAAGAGACAGAGGTTGAGAGAGGCCAAGGGTTGTACTGGTTGATAAACCTGTCTTGTTTGGACAGAAGGAAGATTTCTTCAGTTTTTCTCTTTCTGCTTTCTTCTGCCTATTTGTTTTCTTTTCTTAGCAGTGGTATGGAATGTAGGAATTGACTGTCTTTAAAGTATATATTTTTCATTAGCGTTCATAGGACATTTTCAGGTAAAACATTAGTTCTTATATTACAGTTTGTTATGATGGTTTTATTTATTTTTTTTATAGTACTGGGAAATAAACCTAATGGCCCTGTACCACTGAGCTACATCCCCAGCCCTTTTTATTTATTTATATATTTGAGACAAAGTCTTGCTAAGTTGCCCATACTCACCTCAAACTTGGGGTCCTTCTGTCTCCGTCTCCAAAGTTGTCGAGATTACAGGTGTGTGATGTGCCATCACACCCAGAAATTTAATTTCCTGTTGAGATAGTAGTTAGAAGACCGAAAGAGCATTTTTTTTTTTTGTGTGTGTGTGTGGTACTAGAGATTTAACCCACAGCCTCATGCATATCGAGTTGTACCCCCAGCCCTTATTTTATATTTTTTGTGATATTGAGGATTTAACACAGGGGCATTCTACCTCTGAGCTACACCCCTAGTCCTTTTTTTTCTTTATTTTTAAACAAGATATCACTAAGTTGCAGAGGGCCTCATTAAGTACCTGAGGCTAGCTAAGAACCTGCCATCCTCTTGTCTCAGCCTCTCAAGTACTAGGATTACAAGCATGTGCCACCATGCCTTGCCCCATTTTTATTTTATTTTTGAGACAGGATCTTAAGTTGCCCAGGCTGGCCTCAAACTTGTGAGCCTCCTACCTCAGCCTCCTGAGTAGCTGGAATTGAGGCATGCACCACCATGTCCAGCAAAGGGAGTATTGTTTATTAAAACTGACTTTGTGCTGGGTGTGGTGGCGCACACTTGTAATCCCCGCGCTTGGGAGGCTGAGACAGGAGGATCACACAGATTCGAAGCCAGCCTCAGCTACTTAGTGAGGCTCTCAGCAATTTAGTGAGACCCTTGTTTCCAAATAAAATATAAAATAGGTCTGAGAGTGTAGCCTGGAGGTAGAAAACTCCTGGGTTCCACCCCCAGTACCACCAAAACAAAAAACAAAAAAATCTGACTTTGTAACTTTATATAAAAAGGGATATGGGGTTGGAGGTTTATGTGGGTTAGTGGTAGAACACATGCATAGTCTGTGTGAGGACCTGGGTTCAATCTTCAACACCAAAAATAAAAAGGAGGGCAAGGAGATGGAGTTATGGGAGATGGTTTATTTAAAACAAATGGTTTAACCATTTGTTTTTGTTATTGTTATTTGTTTTTGTTATTTTGTTATTGTTAAGGACATGAATCAGTTACATTATTGATCTGCTTATTGTTTAATATAGTCTCTTCTAATTTCTTTGCATACATTCTCATGCTCTTGATGTTATTTTTATCTTTTTCTGTCCTGTTACTGACTTCAAGGAATTGATATTTACTTATTTATTTTTTGGTACCAGAGATTGAACCCAGGAGTATTTTACCTCTGAGCTAGATCCCCAGCCCTTTTGTTTTTTAGTTTGAAACAGGGTCTTACTCAGTTGCAGAGGGCTTCACTAAAGTTGCTGAGGCTGGCCTCAAGCCTGTGATTCTCCTGTCTCAGCCTCCTAAGGATTGGGATTAAAAGTGTTTGCCACGATGACCAGCTTAGGGAATTGGTTTTTTAGAAAAAATGAAAATTTAGCCTTCTTTGTATGTCTCATTGTAATAATATAACAAATACTGTATCCATTTAGAAATTTTTTTTGGTGGCACAGGGGACTGAACCCAGGGCATTCTACCTCTGAGCTATACCCTCAGTTGTTTTATTTTATTTTGAAACAGACTTTTGGTAGATTAATGAGAGTCTCACTGTTTGCTAAGGCTGTCCTTGAACCTGCAATCTTCCTCCCAAGTACTGGGATTTCAGATGTGCACCACCAGGTCTGGTTTGAAGAGAACTTTTAAACTAAAATGAACAAGCTTTTTCTATTCAAGGTAATATTGTTAGCAGGGTTAAACCATTTGTTTTAAAAAGTTCGCAAGGAGCAAGTGTGTTTTGTAATTAGAGCCCTAATCATTTGGAATCTGATTCAATTTCTCCAACATGTGGAATTGTACCTAAAGGAAAAATATTCAGTAAAGATTGTATTACAGTTTTTATAACTTGAGTTCTTTGAATAACTCTTTAATTCAGTCAGTTAACAAATGTCAAAAGATGATAATTTTTTTGAGAAGTCCTATTCAAAATTAGAGTGAAATCAAGGTAAACATTTTGCTTTCTTTTTACAAGTCTTAGATATTTTTTCTTCTTTTAGAAAGTTGGTAAAACTAGGGCTTAGGAAAGTGGTAATTGAAATTTTGAGGCCAGAAGGCCCTTTCTTATCCTTGGTAGATTGTGTCTCAGCAGCATGAAGAATGGAGGTTTCCTGAGAAATCTTGATTGCTTCCTCTGGTATAGTTCCAGATATTTAGACTTCCATTAGCTAAAAATCTTGTTTATTTTTAAGCTCCAAATATTAGAAGAATCATTTTGATCACTCTGTGTTAGGATGAGATACATTTTTTTAAAATTTGTAAGTAAGCAAAGAATATTGTTCTCAATGCTAAGTAAGTAGAAGATAGTGCATATCTATTAAATATGTGCTAAATAACGTGCCAAAGAAGCCTAATAATGTAGTTAGGAATAGTTCTTCTTAGTAAAAAGATTAACAATGAAAAGAATATGAAATAACCAAAAAAGTTTTTCAGTTTTATTAGACCAGACAACAGGTAACTATTTGCAGAAGCTTAGAGCAATACTGATAGCACATAAAATGAAATAACGATAAATAAGCGTTTTAACAAGAAACTGTGGGTAGATTTCCTGTGTGTAGGTTTGTACAGTTTGTATTACTTTCTGTTTGCATTGCAAAGGTAAGATTGGAAAGTAAGGTATCCAACTTTCCTAAATTCTAAAAGGAAAAGAATCTGAAGTTTGGAAACATTGGTTTTGTGTTTTAGTGATATAGCACTTTCTGACTTAGAGTTTTCTAAGAGCTCTAATGTCTTAAAGCTAAAGTCTGAATTCCTTATTTATTTGCTTATTTTATTTTATTTTTATTTATTTTTATTTTTTATTTTTGGTGGTACTGGGGTTCCTGGAAGCCCTTCTACCTCCGGGCTATACTCCCAGACCTATTTTTACATTTTTATTTGGAAACAGGGTTTCCTAAGCCAGTGCACGGCTGGCTTCGAATCTGCGCGATCCTCCTGTCTCTGCCTCCCAAGCGCAGGGAATACAAATGTGCGCCACCACGCCCGGCTATTTGCTTATTTTAAATGAAATGTTTTTTTCTCCTTTTACTGAGGTAGACTTGGTAAATAAAACATTATATATATAGTGTACAGCTCTATTGTTATGTGTAATTATACCGAGATCACTACTGTCAAGCTAATTGACATACCCATCACCTTATACAGTTGCCAGTTTTTAGTATGTAGTAAAAACAATTTAAGATTTCTCTTAGCTGGGCATGGTGGTGCCCAGTAATTGGGAGGGTGAGATAGGATCACAGGTTCAAGACCAGCCTCAGCAACTTAACAAGACCCTGTATCAAACTAAAAACTAAAAAGCAAAACAAACAAACCAAAACAAAACTGAAAAGACTAGGGGTATAGTTCAGTGATAGAAGGCCAACTGATTGAACTCCAAACCAAACCCAAACCAAGCTAACCCATTTCTCTTAGCAAATTTCAAGTATGCATTGCAGTATTACTATAGTCACCATGCTGCACATTAGATCTCCAGAATTTTTTCATCATGCCTAAAAAAATATTGTTTTATATTTTCTACTTCTATGAGTTTGACTTTTTAAAATTTCACATATGAGCTGGGTGTCGTGGTGCACGCTTGTAATCCCAGCACTTGGGAGGATGAGACAGGAGGATCACACAGGTTCAAAGCCAGCCTCAGCTACTTATTGAGGCTCTCAGCAACTTAGTGAGACCCTATTTCCAAATAAAATATAAAACAGGTCTGGGAGTATAGCCCAGAGGTAGAAAAGCCCCAAGGTTCCACCCCTAGTACCACCACACACAAAAACCCTCACATTTGAGATGTGTTTATCTTTCTGAGCCTTGCCTATTGTACTTAGCATAATGTTCATCAGGTTCATTCAAGTGACTTTGTAGGGGAGGCAAAACTTTACCCTTTTAGGGCATTTTTTTTCCCCTGTTCTGGGCCCAGTAATTAAATTAACATAAAATTATCAACAGGAGAAAAGTATACAGATTTATTTGATACGAGATTTTGTGTGTGTGTATGTGATACTGGGGATTGAACCTAGGGGCATTCTACCTACCTCTGAGATATACCCCAACCCAGTTGGCGCTTACTTGTAATCCCAGTACATGGGAGGCTGAGACAGGAAGATCACAGGCTTGATGTGAGCCTCAATACTTAGACTCTCAGCAATTTAGTGAGACTGTTTCAAATTTTTAAAAAATGGCTGAGGGTGTATCTCAGAGTAGTAGTATGCCCCTGGATCTAATCCCCAGTATAAAAAAAAAATTCGTTGAATGCATACATAATTGAACAAAAGATAGTAACTTGTGAGAAATCAAGTAAATTATAGAAATAGGTTTAAAAGATAAGAGGTATTTTAACTAGGTTTACACAGAATTCTTTTTATCTCAATTTCCTGTCCTAGATAAGAATGTTGGTTCCCCTTTAGTATAGAAAGGGCATCTTTCACAAGGGATTTTCCTCTCTTGATTTTAAGAAGACGGAAGATCAGAATGATTTTCTTGTACCTGCCATTTTTCAGGTGCCTATGGCTCAAAATTGTTGACATGCCAGAATGGCATATTTTTTAACTTTTCAACAGGATGATGATGATGATGATGATGATGATGATGATGATGATTTTGGTACTGGAGATTGAACCCATTTGCTTTCTACCTCTGAGCTATACCCTCAGCCCTTTTAGAAAAAAGTGATATTTTGAAACAGGGTCTTGCTAAGGTGCTGAGGCTGGCCTTGAACCTACAGCCCTCCTGTCTCAGCCTCCCAAATACTGAGATTACAGGTATGTGCCACTTCTGGCTGGATTTTCTTCTTAAGGCTGAAGAAGATTTTACTTTTTACACTTGAACGTACACACATTTGTCCCGCTGTATCTCTGTGTTCAACAAACGTTTGGAACTAAAGATGTACTAAGTGGTAGAGTGCTTGCCTAGCTTGCATGAGGCCCTGGGCTCAGTCCACATTTCTGGAAAACAAAAAACAAAACCTCAAACTGAGAATTGTAAATCTTTGAAAAAAATTTTCTGTCCGTACTGAACATGTATAGACTTTTCCCTTATTATTTCCTAAGCAGTATAACACTTATGCAACATCTAAATTTTATTAGGTATTATAAATAATCTAAGGTATTATAGGTCATCTATGTATATGATAGGATTGTGTGGGTTATATTATATGCAAATACTGTATAAGGGACTTGGGTGTTGGTGGTTTTCAATTATCCATGGAGGGATAAAATACTAGGTTGACTGTACATCTTAACTATTTTAAATAATTCTTCAAAGAACATAGGGGTACAAATATCTGTGACATACTGATTTCATTTATACTCAGACGTGGAGTTGTTGGAGCATATGGTGGCTCTATTTTAATTTTGGGGAAATCTCCATACTGTTTTTCACGATTGTACCAATTTAGATGTCCACCAACAGTCTTTCTTATAAGGGTTTCCTTCATATTCTTGCCAGTACTTGCTGTTTTGTTCTTGTGTGAGTGATTTCGCTACCAGTTTTGAAGTGGTATCTCATTGTGGTTTTGATCTGCATTTCCCTCATTATTGGTGATAGTGAGCAGTTTTCCATGTATTTGTTGGCCATTTATATGTGTTTTTTTTTAAAAAAATACTTATTTAGATCCCTTGTCTACTTTTATTTATGTGTGTATGTTTTACTGGTGATTAAACCCAGGGGCATTCTACCTTTGGAAAAAGTGTTTGACTAGGTTCCAAGAGTCTTGCTAAGTTGCTGAGGCTAGTCTTGAACCTGTAATTTCCTATTTCAGCCTCGCAAATACTGGGATTAGAAGTATGTGCTCTTGTGCCTGGCTCTTGCCCACTTTTAAACTGGGTTATTTATATTTTTCTTATTGATTTGAGTCCTTTATTTACTGAGTTTCTTCTCAGTAATTATATTTATATATTTGTTTTTTAGAACAAAGAAAATTGCATTTATTTGTGGTTAATTAGGATTACAATGGGAAAACAGTCAAGTAATCTTGAAAATGTTCCCCCTTCTCAGAAATACTAAAAAGAACTTTATTGAGGTATAATTTATGTACCATAAAATTCAGAGCCAAGTTTTAGTATTTATGCATTGTGTAGCAATGATCACAGTCTAGTTTTAGAACAGTTACATTTTCCAAAACGCTCTCTCTTGCCTACTTGTAGTCAGTTCCTGTTCCTACTCACCTCTAGGCAACCAACGATGTGCTTTTATGTCTTGATAGTTTTGCCATTTCTAGAAATTTGACATTAATGGAATATGTAGTATTTTGTATCTACCACCTTTCATTTAGCTTATTTCTCTTTAGCATTTTGAATGAATGGTTAAAGTAGAAAATCTTGAAACTTGGAGTCAAGAGACTTTTTACTAGTGTTGACTCTGCTGCTAAATGTATGAACTTAGGAAAATCATTTATCCCTTTTGGGCCCATTTCTTTCTTCAAAAACTGAATTATTTTGACTTTTCTTCTATTCCAGTTTTCATAGCCAGGTAGACAATCACTAACCTTTTAGAATGTACTTTAAGTCTTTTACTTAAATATAATTTATTTTTCCCTCCCTTCATTTAAATAAAAAATGAGGCTATGGCTACTATAGTCTTGATGTTTGTATCCTCCCCCCAAATCATGTTGCAATCTAGCTCCCACCTTGATGGTATTTGTAGGTGGGGACTATGAACAGAATAGCTATTGGGTCATAAGAACAGAGCCCTCAGGAATGGGCTAGTTTCCATATAGAGTATGCCTGAGGAAACTTTTCTTCTGCCACCTGGGGATGAGTGAGAAGGTACCATCTGTGAAGCTGAGCAAACCCTCACCAGACACTGAATCTATTGGAGCCTTGATCTTGAACTTCTTATCCCCCAGAACAGTGAGCAGAACATTCCAGTTGTTTATGAATTAATGCAGTCTAAGGTATTTTGTTATAGCTTGTAATCCCCGTGCTTGGGAGGCAGAGACAGGAGGATCGCGCAGGTTCGAAGCCAGCTGTGCTGGCTTAAAGAGACCTTGTTTCCAAATAAAAAGCATAAAATAGGTCTGGGAGTGTAGCCCAGAGATAGAAGGGTTTCCAGGAACCCCAGTACCACACACAAAAAATAGGGGTATATGTATATGTGTATGTTTGTAAAAGAGTAAAAAGTGGAATAGGCTGGTATCAGGAATATTGCAAAGGGGTAATGTGTATTTTCAGTATAGTTTAAAAAAGAAAGGTATTGAATAACAATTAGTTAAACTTAAAGATCAGAGTGCTGTAACTATTTTCAAATATTCAATAATTTGACTCTTAGAGACCTTGAGAAAGTGTGGCTCTAAAATGATTAAAATTTGTTTTTACCTAGCATTTTAGAATGTATGAGTGGTAACCACAGAGCAGATACTGTGGAGGAGGGGAGATTGTGTGTGTGTGTGTGTGTGTGTGTGTCTGTGTCTGGGGATGGAACCCAGGGGCATTTGACATGCCCAGCCCTATTGTTTATTTTGAAACAGGGTCTCACTAAGTTGCATCAGGCCTCACTAAGTAGCTGAGGCTGTCCGTGAACCATGATCTTCCCGTCTCAGCCTATAAATATATTTTAATGATAGCATTATTATAGCAACATACAAAAATTTGTCTCATGTTATATAGTCACACTTTAAGCTTAAACATTTCACTTCTAATTTAGGTAAACCACTTTATGATAACCAGAAATATCCCCAAATCAAACCTATGTTTAATTCACGAAGATTTGTCACTTATGACAATATTGTAAAAATTGTGTTAAGACTTTAAAACAATCCCAAATGTTGAGTTCCTAAGCTTTTTATGCAATGGCAGCATTCTAGGAATAAGTGTAGAGTTTTCTAAAGTAATATTTTATGGCAGGAATATTCTTTAGAATATATCTTATACCGTACTTATTTTAAAATGATATGAAATTTGCAATACATATAAAAAATTGTGTAATTGCAAGAATTTCATTGTGAAGATAAAGAGGCGTCTCTTCCTATAACTTCTGAGCCTTTGAAATATTAAAGATAATCATCCATGTTTTTGTGGGGAATTTTTATTTTTAGTCATAATAATAAGTGGCAGTTGTCAGGTAATGTAGGCATTTCTATGTTTAAAGCCCAATGACATGTTGTCCCATGCTTGTAATCTCAGTACTTGGGAGGCTGAGATAGGATAGCAGGTTCAAGGACAGCCTCAGCAAGTAACAGACTCATCAACCTAACAGGAACCTGTTTCAAAATAAAAATAGGGATGAGAGGGGTGTACCTTGGAGGTAGAATGCCCCTGGGTTCAATTCCCAGTGACACACACACACACACACACACACACACACACACTCCTTTATGTAGCTCTCAAATATTTGTTGTTAAGAAAATGGATATTAAGGATTTACTACTTTAATATTTATGCAGAGCATCAAAGCAAGACTAGTAGGACCACATTAAAGCAGTAAGAATGATTCATCTAAAGGTTTTATAATATAACTGAATAAATGGGGTAATATACAATGGAAAAGAAGATACACAGAACCACCATTATCTCAGATCTGATATAGAAGGCTGACTTCAAATGAGTAACAATCAGATCAAATAGACTAAAGAATTGTGCCCCTCTTCTAGTTAAATGAAAATGAGATGAACAATTAATTAGAAAATATGCTTATCAATTTTCTTCCTTCCTTTTCTGTACTAGGGATGGAATGCAGGACCTTTAAACCACTGGTCTATATCCCTAGTTCTCGTTTCATTCATATATATATATATATATATATATATATATATATATATATATATTTTTTTTTTTTTTTTTTTTTTTTTTGTGGTACTGGGAATGTAACCCAGGGGCCTTCTACCTCCGGGCTACACTCCCAGACCTATTTTATATTTTATTTGGAAACGGTCTCTTAAATCAGCTAAGGCTGTCGTTTTATTATATTCTGATACAGGATCTTGCTTAGTTGCCCAGGCTGGCCCTGAACTTTCAATATTCTGTCTGAGCCTTTTGAGTAGTCAAGATTATAGGCATGTGCCATTGCATTTGGCTTGCTTGATAATTCTTTTCTGTGTTCCATGAAGGCTATTTCAGAACCTGTTTAGTAAGTATATTGCTCTCAGACTTTGTGGATTGCTTCAGTAAACCTTAACTTTTTCTTTTCTTGAGTAGTACAAGAAGATAGATGCCTCTTCAGCTTTACACACTCCCTGCCTTTTGTGGTACTGCACGTTGAACCCAGGGGTATTCTATCTCTGAGCTATATTCCAGCTCTTTTTTACTTTTTATTAAAAAAAAGTCTCCCTAGATTGCTAAGAGTCTGGTTAAGTTGCTGAGGCTGTCTCTGAATCTACAGTCTTCCTATCTCAGCTTCCCAAGTATTGGGATTACAGGTATGTACCATCACACTTGGCTTCTTTTTTTAATTTTTATAATTTTTCTTTTTCATTTGATGTCAGGAAGGTGACCATTTTTCCTCATGACTACCTATTTTATTTATTCCACCTGTTAAAATGTGTAGGTTCATTATTGGCTTATCATCTTTATTTCAGTCTTCTTGAACAGTGTCTTTAATGGCCTAAAACAAACACCTTTCCTCGTTCTTCTTCTTTCCCACCTTTCCCTTCTCTTTTTGTGTTGCTTAATAGCCTAAAGGAGAAAGTAGTATGTCTGTTCTTTCAGTTTTGTTACCTCTTCACTGAAAACTATTCTCTGTCATTAGCAGTGATCTTTTCAATTGGCAAATGGGGCCTCTAGTCTTCTTGTTTGAGATTTGGCACTCTGAACCTCTTCCTTATAACTTCATAGTCCTCCTGGCTTTCCTGTAGATTTTAGTTGTTACCCTTTCATTTATAAGGTCAACTTGTTCCTCTAGTATTTGCCTTATACATATTTGTCTCTCTAACTTTTTGATGATAATTGTTTTTTTGACTTTAATGAGAACACCCCCAACCCATGACTCCTGTATTGTGAGTTCCTGAGCTTCAGTTTCCAGCTGGAGATTGTGACCTGATCTTTATACCACTAAGCTCAACTTGCCAAATTTGAATTTTTTAAAAATAAAATGTATTATTCTTCCTTTCTTTTTCTCTATTGTTGTCTTATTTTTCCTATTACTCAAACTAGAATTCTTAGTCATCTTTTAATTCCCAGTCAGATCCATTTAGTTGTCAAACTGTATGTTTTATTACTGCAATGTTTCTCTGCTTCATTTACTCTTTTCTCTTTCATTTGTTACTCTAACAGTTCAGGTTCTTAGTACCACTAATAGATAAATAAATAATTATAATTTGGTAATATCTGTGACAGTAGGAAAGGAAGCAGGCACTTCTATAAGGGTAGGACAAGTGAGGATGGTTGTACTGAAAGAAGGTGACATATAAGCTGAGCATCAAAGAATAAATAAGGACATTTCAGAAGACAAACTGAAGAAAGGCTTCTGAGAAGTATATCATATATTGTTAACTCATGAGACTTTGCCTTAATCCGACTGCAAGTATATGTGTGTTCCTATTGGCATGTTACTGCTGTTGTGAAAGTTTTTGATTAGTTGGAATGTAAATCATCAATGGGCAGCTGTTTTCAGCCTACTTATGTGTAGTTTTATTTTTTTATTTCTATCTCTTTTCACCCATTTATGATTGCAGAAGTGGGTATAAGTAGCCACTAATATAGAAACTGTATTAACTGAAGACTACTGCATCTAAAGAGATAACTGTTTTTGCTTCCATAGAGAAATAGTTTGAACTTTCAAAATGGAAATCATTAAAAACAATTGCAGGCCAGGCGTGGTGGTACATGCTTGTAATCCCAGAATTTAGAAGTATGAGACAGAAGCAAACCACATTCGTGGTTCACAGACAGCCTCAGCTACTTAGAGAGGCTCTTTGCAACTCAGTGAGACCCTGTTTTAAAATAAAGACTAAAAAATAGGGACGGGGGTGTAGCTTGGAGGTAGAATGCCCCTGGGTTCCATCCCCAGTACCGCAAAAACAAAACAAACACAAACCAATCGCAAAATTTCTTAAATAAAAAGGTATTTATTGACTATGAAAGTAGGAAGAATAGTGGTGGAATAGTCCAGTAGTAACACCCAAATTCAGGAACTTAGTTCATGTCTTAAGGGTACTCTTCATTTTCATTTCTTTGTGTTGGTCTCATTTTCTGCTATGTTAGAAAGCTGCTTTCATTGAAGAGATGTGTGCCTCAGTGAGCTGAGGACTTGTTTCCTAAGAAAATCCTTTTACAAGACTCATCCTTGGGCTAATCATTTTGGAGAATTGTCATTGGCATTATCATTAGAACCACATAAGTCCTCAAAGGATAGAGATATGGTTAAATTAGGAGAAAAGAATGTGGAGAAAAGCAAAAACAATCTATACTCATTACAGAGGTGGAGAAAAGAATGAAAAACTAGAAAAGGGAGTGGCAGACCCAGAGAAAGAGGTGTGTGTGTGTGTGTGTGTGTGTGTGTGTGTGTGTGTGTAAAGAAAGGGGAAGGAAAGAGAAGTAGCATCAGTTAATAATTTACTGTGTGTTAAACTTTATGTTAAGCATTTTATCTTCACAGCTCAATGGAGTCACCTGCATTATCCCTAAAAGATAGCCATTCTAGATATACTAGTTAAAACTCTTTTTCTCAGCCCTCTCAGTTTGTTGTACTTACTTTTTATGACTTTTTCTGCATTTTAAAGTTTATGTACAATAAAATTCACACTTTGTGGTATATAGTTCTCTGGGTTTTAGTGAATGCATAAACTGTTTTTTTCATCCTCTTGATCAAAACACAGAGCTTGGGTTAGCTTCTCTTCATATCTTTAGCCTCCTGGTTGTTTTCCATGGTTATTGTTTTGCTTTTCCAGAATATCAGGTAAATGGAATCATAGTTATATAGATGTTTGGACCAGACACTTACTTTGAAAATGCATTTGAAGTTCCCTCATGTATTGGTGTTTGTCCCTTTTCATTGCTAAGTAGTAATCCATAGTGTGGATGTGTCCATTTGTGGAAAAACATTTGCTTGTTTCTACCTCTTGGTAGTTGTGGATAAAGCTGCTATAAACACTCATGTATAGGTTTTTGTGTGATCATACATTTTTATTTTACTTGGGTAAATATATGTAAGTGAGATTGCTGGATCATATGGTAAATGTATGTTTAATTTTGCAGGACACTGTCAAATCGTTTTCCAAAGTAGATGAGCATTTTGCATTCCCACTAATAATGTATAAGTGTGGATTCCAGTCACTTCCTATCCTTGTTAGGACTTGGTATCAGTTTTTAAAGTTTTTAAAATAGGTCTATGGTTATATACCATTTGCATTTTCCTAATGATTAATGATTTTGAGTATATTTTTATGTGCTTAACTACCTTTATTTTTCTGAGAATGCTTATTTGCTTTTTAAAAATGATGTTAGTTTTATAAATAAGAGTGACTGAATGAATTACCTTTTCTTTATTTTTTCATTAAACAAATTAACAGTATGTATGACATCAAGCATCTCTGGGTGGAGTATAACAGACAGGTATAGTTAAGAAACTTTGAGTAGAGGGAATGAGAAGCATTTGGTTTGCTGCTTCTGCATTATGTAATTCTAGGGGTTGCCATTCACATAAAGAAAAGGTTCCTAGGAGTCATGCAGTGCAGCGGTCCTAGCTATATATATTTATAGTCATGTTCTGGGAAAACTAGTGATTATGTACATTCTATGGAAAATTTGAGGACTCTACTATCAAATGATGCACTTAAGTATTCTTTTGTAATTAAATCTTTACAAATATATTTTATTAGTGTGTTGTAATTATACACCATGGTGAGGTTCAGAGTGGCACAGACTACCTGTGTATGTCACTTGGCGTGTTTCCTTTTGATCCCACTCCACTCCTTCCCTTCTCCCACGGTAGTGAGATTGGTAGCGATACATTCATATATGGACATAGCTTCATTTGAACTGTTTCTTTCATTAAGCCTTCTTTTCCTCTCCCCTACGTTCCTCCTCCAATTCTACTATTCTCCTGGTCTCTCCTTATTTATCTGAAGTCCCTTTTGTTTCCTAGTTCTCTCTAGCTGCCACATATGAGAGAAAACATACTTCCTTGACTTTCTGATTGGCTGATCTCAGCATAATATTCTCTAGTTCCATCCATTTTCCTGCAGCTGACACAATTTTGTTCTTTATGGCTCAGCAAGTAGTGATACTCTAAGCAGCCTAGTGAGACCTTGTTTAAACAAACATACAAACAAAAACTATTGGCATAGCTTGGCGGTAAAATGCCCCTGGGTTCAATCCCCAGTATTATCAAATTTTTTGTTTTCTATTTTCTCAAATACTCATCAGCATTTATTATTGTTAGTATTTTTGACGATTGCTATTCTTCTCAAGTTAAATCAGTGTGGTTTTGATTTACATTTCTCTAATTGCTAATGATGTTTAATATTTATTGACCATTTGTATTTCTTCCTTTGAGAAGAGTATTCAATTCAGTCTCCCTTTTTTGATTGGATTATTTGTCTTGATAGTTTTTTTTGTATATTCTAGATAATACTCCTTTATCAGAACAGTAGCTAGCAAAGATTTTCTCACATTTATTAGGCTTTTTCTCTTCAGACTTTTGATTGTTTCCTCTGTTGTGCAGAAGTGTCTTAATTTGATGCCATCCCAATTTTACTGATTCTCATTTTTATTTTCCGAGTTGTGGGCTTAATGAAGTCTCTACCAGTGCCTATGAGTTGGAGAGTTGCTCCTATGTTTTTTTCTAGCATTTGGAAAGTATCTATCTTGAGTTGATTCTTGTGCAGAGTGAGAGGTGGGGGTCTAATTTCATTATTCTGTGTATGGATATTCAGTTTTCCTATCACTCTTTTTTTGGAAAGGCTTTCCTTTCTCCAGTATTCCTAGCTCCTTTGTCAAAAATCAACCAGCTGTGTTGTGAGGATTTGTTTTTGTGTTTTCTTTTCCATTGGAGTCTCTGTTTTTGTGCCAATATCATGTTGTTTTTGTTATTATCACTCTGTAGTATATTTTGAAGTCAGGTATTGTGATGCTTCCAGCATGGTTCTTATTGCTCAGAATTGCTCTGATTATTCTAGGCCTTTTGTTTTTCCATATGAATTTTAGGACTGTTCTCACTCTGTGAAAAATGATATTGGTATTTTGATGGGGATTGCATTGAATCTGTAGATTGTTTTTGGTTATATGGTCACTTTAATAATATTTATTTTGCCACTTCATGAACATAGGAGGTCTTTCCATCTTCAAGGTCTTCAATTTTTTTCTTTAGTGTTCTGTAGTTTTAATTGTAGAGGTCCTTAACTAAGGAGGTGGACTCCTTGGTTAGTTTTATTCCTAAGTGTTTTGTTTATTTCTTATAGCTGTTGTGAATGGAATTTTTTCTGGATTTTTTTTCCCCAGTGGATTCATGGTTGTTGTATAGAAAAGCTATTGATTGATTTTTAAAAAAATTGACTTTGTACCTGGATCCTTGCTGAATTTGTCAGTTCTAGAAGATTTCAGGTTGAGTTTATTGGATCTATGATTATGTCATCTGCAAACATAATTTCAGTTCTTCTTTCTCTGTTTCCTTTAAATCTTCTTCTCTTGCCTTATTCCTCTGGCTAGAACTTGGAGTACTGTATTGAATAGGAGTGATGATAGTGGGCATCTTTATCTTGCTCCTGATTTTAAAGGGAATACTTTTTTTTTGGTGGTACTGGGGATGGAACCCAGGGGCCTTCTATTTCCAGACTGCATTCCCAGACCTGTTTTATATTTTATTTGGAAACAGGGTCTCTTAAGCCAGCAAGGCTGGCTTTGAACCTGCGCGATCCTCCTGTCTCAGCCTCCCAAGTGTGGGAATTACGAGTGTGCGGCAGGCACCATGCCCGAGTAAAGGGAATACTTTCAGTTTTTTTCCCTGTTTGGTATATTAGCTTGGGTTCATAATGTCTTTATGATGTTAAAGTAAGTTTCTTGAGCTGGGCGTGGTGGCGCACGCTTGTAATCCCAGCATTGGGGAGGCTGAGACTGGAGGAACGTGGTTCGCGGATAGCCTCAGCTACTTAGTGAGGCCCTCTGCAAATCAGTGAGACCCGGTTTCAAAATAAAGAATAAAAAATAGGGCAGGAGGTGTAGCTCGGAAGTTGAATGCCCTTAGGTTCCATCTCCAGACCTGCAAAAAAAAAAAAAAAAGTAAGTTTCTTCTATCCCTAATTTCTTCTCACCCTCCTTTTCTTTCTCCTCCCTTCTCTTCTTTATACTGGAAATTGAACCCAGGCATATTCTACCTCTGAGCTACATTTCCAGCCCTATGTTCTTTTTAATTTTGAAATAGGGTCCCACTAGTTTGATGAGGGTCTTATTAAGTTATTGAGGCTGGTCTTGAACCTTTGATTCTCCTCCCTCAGCCTCCCAAGTACTGGGATTACAGGCGTGTGCCACCACATCTGGGCTTCTGTGGTTTTTATTTTTATTTTTTTGTGGTACTTGGGATGGAACCCAGGGGCCTTCTACCTCTGGGCTACACTCCCAGATCTATTTTATATTTTATTTGGAAACAGGGTCTCTTAAGCCAGCGAGGCTGGCTTTGAACCTGCGCAATCCTCCTGTCTCAGCTTCCAAAGGGATTACAAGCATGCGCCACCACGCCCGGCTTCTTCTGTGTTTTTGACATGAATGGGTGTTGTCAGGTGCTTTTTTTGCATCTATTGAGATGCTTGTGTGATTTTCGTCCTTGGTTCTATTTATGTGATGAATTACATTATTTATTTATTTATATATTTATTTTTTATTGGTGCACTGTATTCATACATCATAGTGGGATACAAACTTTTGTAGACATACATGCACACATCGCCCAGTCAGCCCCCACCCGATCCCCACCCCATTCTCTCCCCATCCCTCCCTCCCATGCTTGGCTTAGTGGTTGACATCTAGTATTATAGCAATTTATCCAAAATTAAAAATGATAATCTCACATAACAGTTTCATTTGTCTGATACCAAGCTTTTGATGACTTAAAGATAACAGTTTAATATTTCTTTTTACTTTCTTTCTTACCAGAGAATATTTTTTTTTAAATTTTTTTAGGTGAAACTATCATATATTTATATATTTATTTTTCAGAAAAAAAAAATCTATCCTAATATGGAAAATGGACTCTAGATACCCAAAAAAGATCTTGAAAAAGAACAAAGCTAGAAGATATATATTTTCTGATTTCAAACCAAATAAAGCTACAATAATAGAAACAGTGTAGTACTGTTCTAAAGGCAGATATATAAACCATTGGAGTTAAATACAAGCCTAGAGCTAAATTCTTCCCTATATTGTCAAGTTATTTTTGACAAGGATTCCACGAACATTTGGTGGTAGAAATAATAATATTTTAACTAAATATTGTTGAAACATAATAATTACATGGAAAAGAATAAAGTTGGACCCTTACCTAATCCCATATACAGATATTAACTCAAAATAGATAAAAAGACCTAAATATAAATCTTAAGACTATAAACTTTTAGGAGAAAATCTGGGTCATAAAACCTCACAACATTGAAATTGGCAGTGATTTCTTGGATATGATTTCAATGGCACAGGCAACAGAAGAGTATACAAACTCCCTAAAAAAAAAAAAATATTGTATATCCAAAGACAATGTAAACAGAGTTAACAGTTACTAATAGAATTGGATAAAATATTTCTAAATGCTATATCTGAAGGTATATTAATATTCCAACTAGAAATCCTAAAAATTAACAATAAAAAAGGCAAACAATAACATTTAGAGATAGGTAAATGACTAACATAAGTAATGAATCTCCTCAGATAACCAATCTTAGTTGTCTGTTGGATGGAAACTCTTGTTTCTCTGATTCTGGTGTGTGTTACCTATTTCTTCTTTGTAGTTAATCTCTTTGAGTATTTTCTCTAGTGCTGGTTTTGAAGACATAAATTCCTTCAGTTTCTGTTTGTCATGGAAGCTTCTTATTTCTCCATCTAATTTGATAGAAAGTTTTGCTGGGTAGGAAATTTTTGGCTGAAAGTTGTTTTCTTTCAAAATTGGGAATATGTTACTCCAAGCCCTTCTGGCTCTCATAACTTGGTTTGGGAAGTCTGGAGTGATTCTAATTGGTTTGCCTCTGAATGTCACTTGGCCCTTTGTTTTTGTTGCCTTTAGGATTCTCTGCTTGGCTTCCACATTGGTCATTTTGACAGTTATGTGGCGTGGGGATCCTCTTCTCCGATCCTGTCTAAAGGGAGTTCTATAAGTTACCTGGACCTGTGTATCAACCTCTTGCTCTATGTTTGGAAAATTTTCTGCTATTACTTCTTTGAAGAGATTGTTGATCCCTTTGGTTTCACTTTCTTTTCCCTCCTCTATTCCAATTATTCTTAGGTTAGCTCTCTTAAAATGGGCCCATATTTCTTCAATGTCAGATTCCTGCTGTCGGATATTTTTTCCTAGATTAGAAACTATGCGTTCATTTTTGGAATGATCATCTTCTAAGAGCGAGATTCTGTTCTCCATGTGGTCTAATCGGTTGTTTGTGCTTTGAATTGAGGCCTGTACTTCATTAATTGCATCCTTTATCTCTTTTTGGCTCTCTCTGAGTTCTTTTCGAAGCACCTCTATTATTTCTACAGTTATTTTCCTGATTTGCTCTTCTAGAAATCTCTGATTTTCTGTTTTATCGGGTTCTGATGTTGTGGGGTTGTGGGCATTCATTGCTCCAGTATTATTTCTCTTTCCCATGATTTCAGAAGTTTGTGCCTTCTCTGGGTTCTTCCCTTGGGTCACTATGACTTCACTTAAGGTGTTCTGGATCTCGAGTCAGTAGTATCTCAGGCCCCACTACTCCTTTACTGGGTTGTATCACAGAGTCTCCGACCCAGAGAGTCGATAGAGGCTGCTTTAGACTGTGGGGGGTTCCAGGTTGCACGTTCTCCTATGGTGTGATATCTCTGCCACCGCCCCTCCCCCACTGGGTCAAGTCCCAGGGAGTACAGTACTGGGATTTCTCCTCTGTGGCACGCAATTTGACTCACTGTTCTTGAGTACGCAGATGTAGCTGTACTGGATTCGGTGAATTCTCTGTTGCTGCCGCCGGTGGCAATATGGCGCCGCTGCTACGCCCTCGGCCGTGAGGCTGCCATATTTCTTCTTGGTTTTGATTTCCACTCTGAATCCCTGCAGCGTGTGCTGAGCTCAGCCACTGGGAGCTTTAGATTTTACCTGCGGCGAGAAATCCCGCCTGGCTGTTCTGCAGCGGCTCACCTCGGCTTGCTGTAGCCATCTGGTGAAGTCGCCGCTTCCGCGGGAAGTATGGCGCTGCTGCCGCGTCTGTGGCTCTGTTCTCAGTCCGCTTTCTCTCTGGAGCCTGGTGATTTTTTTGTTTCTCTGGTGATGGTGTTTTCTGGCTATGAAAGGCGCTGATTTTGTGGTAATGGAGATTAGTTGTTAGCTGGGCTCTTAAGCCCCGCTTTTCTCGGTCGCCATCTTCCCGGAAGTCTCTGGTGATTTACATTATTGACTTGCGTATATTGAGTTATCTTTGTATCCTTGGAATGAAATCAACTTGGTCATGGTGTAAATTCTTTATATGTTTATGAATGAGAATTGCTAGTATTTTATTAAGATTTTTTTTCTTACATATGTGTTCATCAAGGATACTGGTCTGTAATTTTTTTCCCTTGCAGTATCTTTATATGTTTTTGCTATCAAGGTGATATTGATTTTGTAGAATGAATTTGGAAGTATTCCATCTCTTTCTATTTTATGGAATAATTTGAGGAGCATTGTTTGGGCTTAGTTTTTCTTTGAAGGTTTTGTAGCATTCAGCTGGGAATCTCTCTGTTCCTGGACCTTTTTCTTTTAATTTTTTTTTTTTTTTTTTGGTGGTACTGGGGTTCCTGGAAACCCTTCTACCTCCAGGCTTCACTCCCAGACCTATTTTATATTTTTATTTGGAAACAGGGTCTCTTAAACCAGCGAGGCTGGCTTCAAACCAACGCAGTCCTCCTGTCTCCGCCTCGGGGATTACAAGCATGTGCCACCACTCCTGGCTGGACCTTTCTTTTTGAAAAGCTCTTTAAGGCTATTTCAATCTCTTGCTTGTTATTGGTCTATTTAGGTTTTCAGAATCCTCCTGGCTCACTTTAGGTAGGTTTTATATGTTTGGAAATTTGTCAGTCTCTTCCATGTTTTGCAGTTTATTGGAGTATAAATTTTCAAAATAATTTCTAATGCTTTTTATTTTCATTAACAATTTTTTAAAATATTTTTTTAATGACATTTTCTCCAGAAGTTGGTTCTGAAGAAATACTCTACAGGATCAAACTTGGGAGAAAGAAAGGTCTATTTCCGATACTTGATTTTTTAAAAAATTTTACTGAATAAGTGACCTTGGGCATCTTATCTAGCCTTTGAGCCATTTTTTTTTTTTTCCTCAGCAAAACAGGGTTGGTAATATCTCCTTTTTATGGATGTGGTAAGAATGATAAATAATGCATGTAAAATACTTGATACCTCTTCAAGTTGCAGCTGCCTTTACTTTTATATCTTGCTCCTACTTAGTGCTGATTGCCAACCAGTTTATCAAACAAAGGCCTAGGGTATCAGCAAAGCAGAAGAAAAATAATTTTAGAGAAAAATAAAATTAAACCTTTTTAGCCAGGCATTTTATTTTTCTAAATATAAAATAAAATAGGGCTGGGGATATAGCTTGGAGGTAGAATGCCTCTGGGTTCAATCCCCAGCAAACACACACACACACACACACACACACACACACACACACACTTTTTATTGTAAAACAAAGCACAAATACAGATACCACACAAAACCAATGTATTAAAATGTGAGTACAGTTGTAACTACTATCCAGGTTGAGAAGTAGAAATTGCTAGCTACATAAGTTTTCATGTAGCCTATATCAGTCATAACTTTCTTCCTCAATAGTAACCATTATTTTAATATCTATGGTAATCTATATTTTTATCAAACAAGTGCTTTTTCCTAAACATTGTAATTTATTATTTATTTATTTATTTATTTATTTTTGCCGGTCTCGGGATGGAACTCAGAGGCATTTGACCTCCGAGCTACACCCCCTGCTCTGTTTTTATTTTATTTTATTTTATTTATTTATTTTTTAACAATTTTTTTATTGAACATAAATAGCATACATTTAAACTATATTTGGTGCCCTCTCCCCCCGCCCCCGTTTTCCCTTTCCCTCTCCCACCAATGGTTGTCTAGGTTAACCATGTCTTATTCATAATTTTACACATGTTCAGATGTAGACCCTCATTAATCAAGATCAACCTTCCTCCTCTCCTATCTTTCCATTCAGACTTTGCTGATATTTCCCCTCCATTATCTGGAGTCCCACTGGTATCCTCTGTGTTCCCTAGTTTGGGCATATTAGAGGAAACATATGTACCTTCTCCTTCTGTGCTTGGCTGATCTCACTTAACATAATGTTCTCCAGGGCTTTCCATCTTCTTGCAAATGATATAATTTTGTTCTTCTTTATGGCTGAATAGAATTCCATTGTATGTATTTCCCACAGTTTTGCTATCCATTCATCTGTTGATGGTGGTCTGGGTTGGTTCCATATTTTGGCTATTACAAATTGTGCTGCTATGAACATAGGTATGCATATGTTGCTGTATTTCTCTGAATTCAACCCCTTTGGAAAGATACCCAGGAGTGGTATAGCTGGATCATATGGTGGATCTATTCCCACCTTTCTTAGGAATCTCCACACAGATCTCCATAGTGACTGAACTAGTTTGCACTCCCACCAACAGTGTAAAAGAGTTCCTCTTTCCCCACATCCTCGCCAGCATTTGTTGTTGTTTGATTTCTTTATGCTTGCCACTCTGACTGGGGTTAGATGGAATCTCAGTGTAGTTTTGATTTGCATCTCCCTGATGACCAGTGATGTAGAACATCTTTTCATGTATCTTTTGGCCCTTTGTATCTCTTCTTTTGTGAAGTGTCTATTTAGTTCATTTGCCCATTTCTTGATTGGGTTGTTTGTTTTGCTAGTGTAGAGTCTTTTGAGCTCTTTGTATATTCTGGATATTAGCCCCCTATCAGAATGGTGGCTGGTAAAGATCCTTTCCCATTCTGTAGGCTTCCTCTTTAGGTTATTGATAGTTTCCTTTGATGAGAAAAAGCTTTTTAGTTTGATGTTATCCCACTTGTTTATTCTTGCTTTAATTTCCTGAGCTTTGGGGGTTTTGTTGAGAAAGTTACTGCCTGTGCCATTATGTTGTAGTGTTGAACCTATGCTCTCCTCTACTAACTTCACAGTCTCAGGTCTAATTTCTAAGTCTTTGATCCATCTTGAGTTGATTCCTGTGTTTGGTGAGATATAGGGGTTTAGATTCATCTTTTTACAAATGGTTAGCCAGTTCTCCCAGCACCACTTGTTGAAAAGGCTGTCTTTTCTCCAGTGTATGTGTTTGGCCCCTTTGTCAAAGATTAATTGACTAAAGATGTGTGGGTTTGTTTCTGTATCTTCTATTCTAATCCACTGGTCAGTATATCTGTTATTGTGCCAGTACTATGCTGTTTTTACTACTATTGCTCTATAGTATAGTTTGAAGTCTGGGATTGTAATGCCTCCTGCATGTTTCTTATTGTTGAGAATTGCTTTGGCTATTCTAGGTCTTTTCTTTCTCCATATGAAGTTCATGATTGATTTTTCTAGGTCTCTGAAGAATGTCACTGGTATTTTAATAGGAATTGCATTGAACCTATAGATCAGTTTTGGCAGAATGGCCATTTTGATGATATTTATTCTGCCTATCCATGAGCACGGGAAATCTTTCCATCTTCCAAGGTCTTCTTCAATTTCTTTCTTTAATGTTTTATAGTTTTTGTTTTTTATTCTTTATTTTGACACAGGGTCTCACTGAGTTGCAGAGGGCCTCACTAAGTAGCCGAGGCTGTCCGCGAACCGTGATCCTCTGGTCTCAGCCTCCTGAATGCTGGGATTACAAGCGTGCGCCACCACACCTGGCTTAAACATTGTAATTTAATCTTACCTATTTTTTGAGTCCCATGTGTTTTGTGAGTTTCTTAGTCTGTTCCCCTCCCCTCTGCCATGTCTCTTGCAGTTTAGCTATTGAACCCTGGGCTGTTTGACTTGTAGAGTTTCCTGTAGACTGGTTTCTGCTGATTGCATACTATTATAATATAACTTAACATGTTCCTCTGTTTTTTATATGCCTTGTAGATTTCAGCCGGATCAAGGAGGCTTGATTTGAATCAGGTGTGATCCCTTTGGCAGAACTCTAGGAGGTATTGTTCATTGGGGGCACTTAATATCTGGAGGGTTCTCTGCGATTTTAATGTCTAGATCTATTAATTCATTGGGGATTATAAAATGGCCATACAGTGTTTCTATTTTATTACTTAGGTTACTTCAGTGGAGTATTCTTGTCATTTATTTGGCTGTTAAATAGTATATTTCACAGGAAAGGTAGAGTAAATGCTTAATCCTTTGTTTTTATCAGTTTTTAAGATACTGAATTTATTCCCTCTAAATCTCTGAAGGTTTTATTTTTTAAATATTTTTTCAGTGTTTTTATTCATTTTTACATTTTATTTTACAAAGGATGAGGCATCAGTTTTTCCAAAATGTTTTTATCAACTAAATACACAGATTTTCTTTTAACTTCATCACTTGAAAATCTCAAGCAAGAATTCATGTTTGTGTGTGTGTATGTGTATGTGTGTGTATGTGGTACTGTGGATTGAATGCAGGGCCTGATGCATGCAGTGGAAGTGTACTGCCACTGAGCTACATCCTCAGTCCTTTTTTATATTTAAAGTATATCTTTTGTAGACAGCATGTAGATTGACCTTGGATTTGTTTTTTTTGTTTTGCGGCATGAGGGATGGAACCTAGGGACGTTCTACCTCAGAGCTACACCCCCAGCCCTATTTTTTATTCTTTTTTCTTTTTTTTGGTGGTACTGGGGTTCCTGGAAGCCCTTCTACCTCCGGACTACACTCCCAGACCTATTTTTTTACATTTTTGTTTGGAAACAGGGTCTCCTAAGCCAGCATGCGCGGCTGGCTTCGAACCTGCGCGATCCTCCTGTCTCTGCCTCCCAAGCGCGGGGATTACAAGCGTGTCCCACCACAGCCGGCTTTATTCTTTATTTTGAAACAGGGTCTCACTGAGTTGCAGAAGGCCTCACTAAATAGCTGAGGCTGTCTGCGAACCATGATCCTCCTGTCTCAACCTTCCGAACTCTGGGATTGTAAGTGTGCGCCACCACACTAGGCTTGATCTTGCATTTGTATTTTTATAACAGTTTTGCTTTTCTGACTATTGACTTTTTTTTTTTTTTGGTGGTGCTAGGGATGGAACCAGGGGCTTTCTACCTCTGGGCTACACTCCCCAACCTGTTTTATATTTAATTTGGAAACAGGGTCTCACTAAGTTGTGGAGAGCCTCACTAAGTAGCTGAGGCTGGCTTTGAATCTGTGTGATCCTCCTGTCTCTGCCTCTCAAGTACTGGGTTAACAGACGTGAGCCACACCCGGCTTCTGACTATTAACTTTAAATATGATTATTGATGGTAATGGATTTAGGCCTGCCATTTGCTATTTATTTTTTTCTGTATTTTGTACCTTCTGTTTTATTACTGCCTTTCTTTGGTTTATTTTGATGTTTAAAAGTTTTTGTTTTAATTGGTTGTTTTTGTCTCCTTGTTATTTCTAGTGTTTTGAGGATTGCAATACACATATCCTAAACTGTTTTGTTTATATAGATTTAATATTGTTCCATTTCCCATTAAATCTAGAAATTATACAACCATACATATCAATGTGCATTATAAGTCTCATAAGATGTTGTTCTACTGTTTTCATTAGTCATACATTTTTTTTTTGTGGTGGTACTGGGGTTTCTGGAAGCCCTTCTACCTCCGGGCTACACTCCCAGACCTATTTTTACATTTTTATTTGGAAACAGGGTCTCCTAAGCCAGCACCCGCGGCTGGCTTTGAACCTGTGCGATCCTCCTGTCTCTGCCTCCCAAGTGCGGGGATTACAAGCGTGTGCCACCATGCCCAGCAGTCATACATATTTTAAAGAAATTAAGGACAATTATTTACCTAGATACTTATTATTTCTGATGATTTTCTTATCTCACTGAAGATTCAAGATTTGATCTAGCATTTTTCTTTAGCTTGAAGTGCTTCCTTTAGTAGCTCTTGTAGTGGAGGTCTGCTGGCAATACTTTTTTTTTTAGTTTTCTCATCTGCATTATTTTTATTGTGCCTTTGTTTTTGAAGGTCACTTGACAATTATTCCTTTTAGTAAGTGTTGTTCTATTGTTTTCTGGGTTCCGTAGTTTCTAATTAAAAGTCATTGGTTATTTATTTAAATGGTACATGTCACATGTCTCTGCTTGTTTCAAAATATTCTGTTTTAGCTTTTTAATGGCTTACCCATAATGAGCTTGGGCATGCATTACTTTTTTATATTTAGGTGTAGCTGAGTTTCTTGTCTGTGTTTATTACCAGATTTAGGAAAATTTCAGACATTATTTCTTCAAGAATTTTTTTGTACTTATTTGCTTTCTCTTTTCATTCTGGGATATAATTGTTAGATACTTTATTTTGGTTTCTATTGACCTATCCTCAGGCTCACTGACAGTTTTCCTGTATTATTTTCAATTTGTTCTTAAGTCTATCTAGTTATTTTTGAAACTTCAGATATTTTTTCTCTTCTAAGCTTTTTGTTTTTGTGGTACTGGAAATAGAATGCAAGGGCCATTCTACCTCAGAGCTATACAGCTAGCCCTCCTTTTTTTTTTCTTTTTTTTCTTTTTTTTAACTATTTGGAGAAATAATGTCTTGCTATGTTGTTGAGAGTCTCACTATATTGCTTAGGCTGTCTTTGAACCTGTGGTCCTCTTCTCAGACTCCCAAGTATGGAAACTATAGGCATATGCTATCACACCCAGCTCTGTTCTAGAACTTTTATTTGGTTCTTTTTATGGTTTCTTTTCCTCTGTGAACATATTTGATTTTATTCACTGACTATAATTCTAGTTGCTGTTTAAAAGTCCTTATCTTGCCTGGAGTAGTGGCACATGCCTGTAATCCCATTATTTGGCTGAGACAGGGGAATCAGGGATTCAAGGCCAGCCTCAGCAACTTGACAAGGTCCTCAGCAATGTAGGAAGACCCTGTTTCCAAACAAAAACTTAAAAGGGCTAGGAGTTTAGCTTAGAGATAGAATGCTTCCGAGTTCACACACACACACACACACACACACACACACACACACACACACACTCATACTTACACTCCTGATCTGCTAATATTAACATCTGGTTCTGCAAAGTATCTATGATTTGATTTTTTCTTAGTTTGGTCTCATTTTCTTAGCCTTTGTATGTTTAATAATTTCAGATAATGTTCTTATGGTATGGATATAGTAGATTCTGTTGTATTTATCCAAAATGGTGCTGCTCTTATTTGATGGTAGACTAATGCAAACTCTTTATTTTAGGAGTCATTTTAATTCTTAGTTCTTTTTATCATTAAATGGAGTCTCCTGCATACGTGCAATTCACTTGTCAGTCTTTTGACTACAGATTTGGGCAGAGTTAACATTTATGACTTCGACATTCAGTGCTCTCCTTTCCTAGATTTCCGCTTCACT
Organism: Muscardinus avellanarius; assembly: GCF_963383645.1. NCBI lineage: Eukaryota > Metazoa > Chordata > Mammalia > Rodentia > Gliridae > Muscardinus > Muscardinus avellanarius. The sequence continues at coordinate 70,435,972 of NC_137798.1, forward strand.
TTCCAGTATTGGTGGTTGCCTTGTGTGTTTCCTCTGGTTCTCTGGAAAACAAAAACCACAACTAAAAATTGGGGCTCTCTATTGGAATTTTTAGCTATTTTGTGTGGCTGTTGATTGTGGCCTGCCTTCATGGTATCTGCAATATGTTTGGAAATTTACCACTGGTCATTTTCTCATTCCAATTATATACTGCCCTCCCGGGCCTTCCTGCTTTTGTTCATGGTCCTGTGTCTTCAGGTGATTGTTATTGTTTGTATTTTGTTGAATTGTTATCAGAAGGATTATTTTGATGCAAACTTATTCTACTTTACCATTGTGGAACTCTTCCTCCCATTTCTTTCTGAATATACAGCCTCATTGATTTTTGTTTCTTTAATGATTTACAGCTGTTCACTGTAACTTTTATTTGATGTTCAAAATTGGCCAGGGGATCCTTTAGGCTTGTTTTTATATCTTTGGTAAGTTTGTCTTTTTGATGTGCCTTTATGATCTATGATCATCTTGTTTTCAGGCATAAAATCATCTTCTGGCTTTACTTTATACTTTCTGCTTCTGATATGGGAATGAAATTTAGTTATTAGGATCTAAAAGCCAAGATAATTTTGCAGGCGTATCATTGCTTTTAAGACTTCTTATTGAACAAAGCTAAAAAATAAAAAATTTTAAGTCATAGATTCACATATTCATTTAAATTTAACACTAGTCTATTTTGTCCTAATTTTTTGATTTTGCATTTCATGTTTTTCTCACCTTACTAAGAATTTTAGCTCCTAATATTGTATTTACCTATTTGTTTTAATCTATAATATGCATTTTTTCTTTATTTCTTTTATTATTTTTTGTGGTACTAGGGATTGAACCCAGGGGCATTCTACCTCTGAGCTCTACCCCACCCTTAGTGAAATAGGGTCTCACTAAGTAGCTGAGGGTGGCCTTGGACCTGCGCTTCTCCTGTCTCAGCCTCCCAAGTATTGGAATTATACCTGGCTTTCTTTCTTAAAATCACAATACTAGTATTACTATGATTATAGAACTGAGTGGATTTCAGTATTCTCTGGACAGTTTTTTTCTTAGACTGCATCCTAGTAATAATTTCTGTAGCCAGGGTACTCAATTAGCTTTGAAACTTATTTTAAATAAATGTCTTTTGGGTGGTTATTTAACCAGTGCATGATAAGTTTGTTTGTTTATATTTCTTTTGATTTAACTTTACTTCTGAATGTGTAAATTATTCACTTAACTAAAATATTAAAACTACCTAATAAGATATATTTAGAAGAACATTTGCTTCCATCCCTATCTCTTCATTCTTTCTCTCCATTTCATCCTATTTTTAAGTCACTTTTAGTTTTAACATTTTCTTTTAGTGTTTCCTTTTAGAAAACTAGAATATGTGTTCATATTTAAATGAATATGTGAATCTATGTCTTAAAATTTTTTATTTTTTAGTTCTGTTGTTGTTAAAAAGCTAGAATACCAGATGGATGTAGTGGTGCATGCTTGTAATCTCAATATTTGGGAGACTGAGAAAGGAGGATCACAGGTTCAAGGACAGCCTCAGCAACATATTGAGACTCTTAGCAACTTAGACTTTCTTTCAAAACAAAACAGAAAGGGCTCAGAGAGTATCTTTGAGATAGAGTGCCCCTAGGTTCAATCCCCAGTACCCTAGCCTCCCAGTACCTTATATTTATCTTTCTGTATCTGCTTTTTATTTATGTAACAGTATATCCTGGAGAGCACTCCATGTCACTGCATAGAAATATTCCTTAATCTTTTTTGTAAATACCTATATAATATCCCTGTGTTTATGTAGAAGAGTTGATTTAACCAGACTTTTAGGGGATATTTCTGACCTTTCCTATTCCAAATAATATCTTAGAAATAACAAATAATTTCTATTTGTGAAAATTTATCTTTAGGATGGTCATAGAGTCAGGGGATTGTTGAGTCCCCGTCTAAACTCTTATTGTATAGTAGAAATTAATGTTGGCAACATTTGGCTACTAGAATTTAAAATTATACATTAAAAATTAAAGTTTTAGTTAACTTATTCATATATGCAGACATTATCACATGTATTCAAAATATCATTTCCAACATCCAACATGAATATAATTATTAACATGTAATCAAGATAAAAATTATTGGTATATTTGATTTTTCTGTAACTGCATTATCTGGTTTGTAGTCTACATTTCTAACACATTTGCATTTGAACCAGTGGTAGTCCATAGTAATGCTTATTTAGCAACCACATATTTTCCCCACAATTTTTTGACTTTGCTTTCTCCCCCTCTGCAGCCTTAAAAAAAATTCACTTATTTTTGGACTTCAAAATTATATTTTGCCTTATGATTTTGAGTCACTGTTAAAACTTTTCTCATTCTCAGGTTGTAACTAAAATCATTCATAATTTTATCTATTATATATTATATACTGTTATTATATACTATATATTATAAACTGTTATTATCATGTTTTCCTTTACTGTTGCTGTTTTCTATCTGTTTCTGTGTTTCTTTTTTCTTTTTGTGATTGGAGATTGAAACTAGGGGCAGTCTACTTCTGAGGTACACCTCTAGGCCTTAAAAAAAAAAATGTTTTTTGAAATAGCATCTTGCTGAGGGTCTTGCTAAATTGCTGAGGTTGACCTCAAACCTGTGATCTTCCTGTCTCAGATTCCCAAGTACTGGGTTTACAGGTGTGTACTAACATACCTGGCTTTTCATCTGGTTTTATCGCACTGTAATAAGAGAACATAGTTTATGTTATTTTGTTCTATTGAATTTATTAAGATATGTACAGTCAATTTTTGTGAATAGTTTACATCTATTTGAAATGAAGTTATTTTTCTATCAGTACAAAATTCAGTAAAACAAATTCATTCTAATTATAGTAAGATCTACTTTATTGATTGTATTTACTGATTATATATATACTTATGTCTCCTATTGCTTTACATATTACTCTTTTCTATTAATTTTTCCATGGATCTACTATAGATTTTTTATAAAGATTGTGACTGTGCTGTTTGATGAATAGAAGGTATTCATGGTTTATTTCTTCATTGTTAATTTTTAGTATAAAAAAGGCATTCTTTGTCTTAGTATGTGCTTTTTTGTCTTGAATTTTATCAGTTACTAAAACAATAACATCTGTGCTTTCTTTTAGATTGTATTTGTTTGTTATACTTTGTTCACCTCTTTTTAACATCTTCCACTTTGTTGTAGATGCATGTCCTTATATGTAGTATACAGTTGGGAGTTTCCTTCATGAGTCAATCTGATCTTTTTTCTTTAGGTAGAAGAGTTAAGCTCTTTGCACTTATAGATACTGACATGCTTGATCTTCTGACATTCTATTTCTGTATGTATTCTATTTACTATGTGTCTTTCATTAAGTTTTGTGTTTTCATTGCTCTTTTGAAAAAGTTTTGCCTTGGAAATAATTTTTGACACTTTATCTGAAAAAGTATGGAAATTAATAATATTTTTATTATTTATGATAAATGTACCATAGTAATGCAACATGTGAATAATAAGGGAATCTAGGTACATAGTATATAACAACTGGTATTTTTGAAACTTCCCTATTTTAAAATAAAACTTAACTATTTTAAAATAAAAAAAGTAGTGTTGCAGAAGGTGTCTTGAATTGGTGTTGCAAAATAAATTTTATGTGAATTTCTTCCTCAACTTAGTGAATATAAGCTGCATATTTTCAGTTTATAGTAAATCAGGAAACTGTCATCATTATACATCTGCTGTTAAGTTATAGGAAAACATCGCTTTTATAATAATGAAGCAAAAGGAGCTTTGGGGACTGATTGGAAAGAAAAAGATTTTTTTGTTTTTTGTACTGGTGATTGAACCCAGTGGCATTCTACCTGAGTTACACTCCAGCCCTGTTTTATTTTTATTTTGAAACAGGGTCTTACTAAATTGCTGAGGTTGTCCTCCAACCTGTGATCCTTCCGTCTCAGCCTACCAAGTACTTGGATTATAGGCATGAGAAAGAAATTTTTTTTTTTTTTTTGGTGGTACTGGGGTTCCTGGAAGCCCTTCTACCTCCGGGATACACTCCCACGGGCTACACTCCCAGACCTATTTTTTAACTTTTTTATGTGGAAATAGAGTCTCTTAAGCCAGCGAGGCTGGCTTCGAACCAGCGCGATCCTCCTGTCTCCGCCTCCCAAGCACGGGGATTACAAGTGTGCGCCACCACGCCCGGCAGAGAAAGAAATTTTTTAAACAAAAGATTAAAGAAAAAGCCCCGTGTGGTAGCGCACACTTGTAATCCCTGAGGATCGTGCAGGTTCGAAGCCAGCCGCGCTGGCTTAAGAGACCCTGTTTCCAAATTTAAAAAAAAAGTATAAAATAGGTCTGGGAGTGTAGCCCAGAGGTAGAAGGGCTTCCAGGAACCCCAGTACCACCAAAAAAAAAAAAAAAAAAAAAAGATTAAAGAAAGATTTTGTTTCTGGTATTCATTACTTAAATTGCATCTTGTCTGGTTAAATTATTTAGAATGTTGTTATCATGTTTAGTATCAAGCAGTAAAGGTTGGTTTAAATATAAGTTGAAACACTCTAAAGGCTCCTAGAAGGTGGTAGTTCAGGTTTTCAATCTCAGAATTTTTGAGCTGGAAGAGATCTTCAGACTTAATTCCTCCTCCTCCTCCTCCTCCTCCTCCTCCTCCTCCTCCTCCTCCTCCATCATCAGTACTGGGGACGGACCCCAGGGGCATTCTACCTCTGATCTACACCCCCAGCCCTATTTTTTATTCTTTATTTTGAAATAGGGTCTCACTGAGTTGCAAAGGACCTCACTAAGAAGTTGAGGCTGTCTGCAAACCACTATCCTCCTGTCTCAGCCTCCCAAATGCAGGGATTATAAGTGTGTGCAACCATGCCCAGCTCTCCAATTACTTCATTTTAGAAGAGTAACTTGAAGTCTAGGGATTTGATATGTCATGTATATGATCATGTAGTGAATGAATGTTTAGAGATGGGACTAGAAACAAAGCCTCTTTGTTTCCTATTTCACAATTCTATTTAGGCAAGAATGAAAGGTACTGTATAACCCAGTTCCTGTCCTCCTCATAGTCTAATTACATTGGTGCAGTTAAGGCAGTATTACACATTTATATTTGAATTTTAGAAAAGGCTCAGAAACACAAATGTTTTACTAAGCATTGTAAACATGATGTTAAGTTATAAGACCCTATCTATTGATATTATCTATATATCTTACATGAAAGGATGAGCTAGACTGAAGATTGTAGCAAAATAAATTAAAAAAATCAATATTAATGAGTTATAGACTGGGAGCTGGAAATGGAACTGGTACTGGAAAACAAAAACTGGATGATTTGGGATGTGGTGAAGGAGCACTGGAATAATATAGGGAAGGGGTTGATGAAAACTTCTAGGTGAGCTCTAGTGGGGGACAGATAAAAGGAGGCTATGATGTTAGCAGTAAACTCGCTTATCATAGGGTCAGTATATGTTAGTTCATGATTTCTTTCTCTTCTTCCCTCTCCCCGTCTCATTTCCCCTACCTCCTAGCCACATCCTCAACCCTATTTTTTTTTTTTTTTTGAAACGGGGTCTTGCTAGGTTAATGAGAGTCACTACTTGCTAAGCCTGTCCTTGAATTTGTGATCTTCCTGTCTCAGCTTCCCAAGTACTGGGATTACAAGGGTGTGACTCTGTGTCTGGCTTCTCTAGAGCATGCAGCTATTTACCAGCTAAGATAAATAATGCTAAAGTAAAATCCATTAAACATCTACAAAACATTTACACAGTATTCTCATAGATATTATGCTAGTTGGTCCTTATAGTTTCCTTGTGAGATATATAGAAAGGATACTGGTGAGCTGAAAACATTACATAATATGTATTAAGTATATGTGCTAGAAACCACAAGGGATAAAAAAGAGAACACAGCATCTGCCCACATTGTGTCTACAATCTTGTGGAGATTAAGTGGGAAAGCAGACAATTATATATGTATGGCAAGTTGAAAATGATTTAGAAATTCAAACTATATCTCATAGGGATTTTGAAGGAGTGAGGTTATTATAACTGATAGAAATTTGGTATTTTGCCTTCTGACTTCAGATTAACTGAAAGGATAACTACTATAAAAGGATCTTGACTATAATATGCAACTGAAAGTTTTGCCTTTCTAGTTGTTTTGAACCATTTTTAGTGATTCTAAAAGCAAATTTATTTGAACAGATTTTATGAATTAAATATGACAAGTCACTTAAATTGTTTTAATGACTTTTGGCAAATGAGGCTAGCTTCAGGAGGAAGAAAAAATGGGAGTTGATTTTATAATGTCAAACAATTTATAAATTAAAAATTTACTTGGTCAATATGAATAAATATTTAAATGGACTTTATCAATTGGTCAGAAACTTGACAACATTTATTATGGTAAAGTTGAGGTAGTACTTTTATGTTAACAATATAGATAGCCTCAGGAAAGGAGCAGGGTAGTGAGAAGGTTCTTATTTGACTTTAAAGTAATGTCAGGATGATTGTAGGAAATATTTGCTTACCAATATATACGAGTTTGACAATTTTGTAATGATGAATTCATTTTTGTTGAAATAGTGTTAGGACAAACAGACTTTTTAGTCTTTTGTCCATTTATTCCTAAGATTTTAGATTTTGTTAATAAAATTCTCTACCTTCCTACTTTTATAAACAGGTAATTTTGGAAGCTACCTGTATAAGACTTAAGTATATAAATCTACCTGTGCATTTCTTATCTACCACTATGCTAAAAAAAAAAAAAGCTATCTGATTTTTTTCAAAGTCAGGAAAAACCATAAACCCCAATACTTCCCCTTTCTAATAATTTTTATATCACTTCTTAGGCTAGAGATATAGCTCAGAGGTGAAATACTTGTCTAGGATGAGCGGGATCCTGGATTCCATCTCTAAAACCATTTATATAAGAAGAAAAAGAATATTATTTTTCTCTCTATACTTAAAATGACCATAAATAGCAGGTCTCTTCCCCTGGCCACATGTTTGTTAAATGTTTTTCTGGCATTTTATTGTACCATTAAAAACTATTGCAAATTTGTTTTATAATCCAGAATCTCATTTCTGTATCTGGATAACGTTTAGATCTTACTCACCAGTGTACTGAACTGTTCCTTTTTCAGAAACATAGATATCATCCAGAAAATTTCTTGATACATTGATACATTGATACTCTTGTTTTTAACTCTTGTGGCTTGCTGAATCAAAGTTAACTAATCTTTTTTTTTTGTGTGTGTGTGGTTCTGGTAATGGGACCCAGGAGCATTCTATTTCTGAGCTACACTCCCAGCCCTATTTTTTATTCTTTATTTTAAAACAGGGTCTAACTTGCAGAGGGCCTCATTAAATAGCTGAGGCTGGCCACGAACCTGTGATCGTCCTGTCTCAGCCTCCTAAGTACTGGGATTACATGTGTGTGCCACTACACCCGGCCAAAGCAACTAAATTTGAAACAAATCCAGTATAATTTCCTTTAAGGATAAACTCATTTTTCTGGGCTTGGATACTAAAGAAGCAATACCTGTCTCTGCCTCCTAAGTGCGGGGATTACAAGCATGTACATTACAAGCGTGTGCCACCACGCCTGGCTCAGTAGTTTTTTTAAATTGTGAAGTAGTATTTCATTATATGGATTCATCACAGTTTATCCATTCACCAGTTGATGAACATTTGGACTGTTACTAGATTTGCACGACTGTAAAACTGCCACAGTCATATATTTAAAAAATAATGTATCTCTTACTAAACAAAGCAGCTGTTGTCTTTAAACAGACTACACTGATTTAACTATCTTCATTTTGGTCAAGGATTAGCAAGTAGTGGGGAAATAGAAACTGTCTACTGTTTGTACTTAGTGAGGCTCTCAGCAACTTAGTGAGACCCTGTTTCCAAATAAAGTATAAAATGGGTCTGGTAGTATAGGCCAGAGGTAGAAAAGCCACTGGGTTCCACCCCTAGTACCACACACACACAAAAAGTTTGTCCTCTTTCATCAACACAATGCACTTGAGGTTCATCTATATCCCTGTGTGTAACAGTACTTATAAGTGGTTTTTTTTTGGGGGGGGGCTGGTACTGGGGTTCCTGGAAACCCTTCTACTTTCGGGCTACACTCCCAGACCTATTTTTATACTGTTTTTATTTGGAAACAGGGTCTCTTAAGCCTTACCCAAACCTGTGTGATAGAGGACACCCGGCTAGTATGTAGCTGGAAGTTAAGGTACCTTGGTTCGAGTTTCTGTTTTCTAGCTAGCTAGCTTAAGAAAATTATTCTCTTGCATGGTGCTAGAATTTTAGGTGTGATTCACTGACTATTGAAAAATTTTTTTCTTTAATTAGGTCACTGCAGTATTGTATTTGAATTTATTCTTAGAACCTTGTTGGAAATACATAATAGTACTTCTTAGGGATATCATTGGAACTAAAAAGGAATTTATTTTGTTAATACTCCAATACCTCATGGTTGTGTATGTGCTTGTTCTTTTCAGGGTACAAATTAACTGTCTACATATTCATAGTAAGTAAAAATACAGGTTGAACCCATGTTTTTAGATTTGGATAAAAGTGATTGACATGGGGCTGAAACACATTTAGTTCACTTCATACTTACAGTGAAAACGCAAAATCTTATTTCATCTCTCCCTACACGCAGCCCTTTAGTCAAATACCTATTATACAAAGTGGTTCTTTTTTCTATTCTAAAATACACTCAAACTTTATTTTATGTCATATTTACGAACTAGACATTTAAATAAAATTAAGATCATTTAAAATAATTCTGAGACCAAAGGAAAGTAACAAAGTTTGATTTCTACTCCTCAAAGAACATTCTTAATAATTATAGGATATGGTTACTTTTTTTTTTTTTTTTTTACTAATTTTGCTATGCCATCATTTCAATATCCATATGCTTTTGTATTTTGTAAACTAAAATTCAGGCCTAAAAAGAGCTATACAGAGAGTCAGGAGAACAAAAATAAAACAAATAGTGTTATCACAGTATTCTTTAAGTTACAAGAGTTGTTTTTCTTCTTTTGCTTTCTAATAAGATTTGCTTTCTAGACATTTCATTATGCCCTACTTTCCTCCTAAATACATTAATAATAACTGCAAAATAATAAACTTTTGTTTTCCCATACTTTGCTTTCAACATTTCTTTGATGATCAGGCTGATCTTACTTAACCTTTTAATTTTCTGTCAGTGGAGATTTCTGATTAGTTGCAAATCTGAGCAAAATTTTTATTTCTACTGAAGACATAGTCTAACCATGTAAAATTATTCAAAGCACTCATAATTAGAACTCCTAATCACTTTACCAGTAGGAAATTTTTTCTTGCCTATGAATTTTTTAAAAAATGTTTATTTTTGGGAGTAATAAATTAATAGTATACTTTTTAGGTATTTTACTATATATATGTATATATATATATGTATATATATATATGTTTTTTTGGGTTTGGGGATGAAATCCAAGGGCATTTGACCTCCAAGCTACATCCTCTGCCCTATTTTTTGTTCATTATTTTGAAACAGGTTCTCACTAAGTTGCAGAGGGCCTCACTGAGTAGCTGAGGCTGTCCGTGAACAATCCTCAGATTTCAGCCTCTCGAATGCTGGGATTACAAACGTGCGCCACCACGCCCAGCTTTTTACATTATATTTTGATGAAAAATTTTAGCATAGCCTAGAATACTACAGTAATCCTTGACTTTTCACCAAGTATTTTTTTAGTGGATATTTAGGCATTTCAAGGACTATCACCAGATGTCAAAACAATAGTGATTGATTGACTTTGTTTAGAAGATATATTTGAATATAGAATTTGATGTAATCTTGTATCAAAGTAAAATATGTTAAAAAGGACAGAGGGTAGGGACTAAACACAGTATAATAGCAAAAAGATGAACTTCTGGATCATATTTTCTATTCACTTTTCCATTCTTAAAAGGGTAGGAGAATATTGTTACTATATTTTCTTAATGTTTAAGGGAACTGTCCATCTTATAAAGAATAACTTGACCTTTTGGGGGGGCATTTGTTGATTTCTGGAAAAGCTTTTTAAAATTTTTTATTTATTTATATTTTTTGAGTAGGGCTTTGGGGCTGGATGGGTTTGGGGCATGGTGGCTGTATTGGATTAAACTGTTTCTTTTCAGTTTTACTTCTTCATTCTGTAGGGCATGCAAATACATGTCTGAGATTAAAACAAGAAAGACACTGGATAGTCAGTAAGGCAAAACTGATTACTTATGCAGAAGGATGTACAATTGACAAAAAGTCTAGTAAGCCAGCACCCAGTGGGCAGCCCCTTCCTGATATGATCCTGCCCCTTGTCCTGATTGGTGGGGGCTTGAGTCACAACTCTGTACTATTGCCTATTTTCTAAGACAGACAGGAATTCTGAAACAAAGTTTAAAGTACAACTCTGCAGTGATTGGCTTATTTTTTGAACAGGTAGGAGTTTTGAAACAAGATTCTGGAAGATTCCAGTCAGCCAAACGTCATATGAGCTAAAATGGCTGCTGTCTAACAACCTGTTTGACAAATAGTTTTATACTTCTTGCAGTTTTAGAGTTGACAGTAGTTATTATCTATAAAATAAAGCGACTCCAATTTGTAAGAAATATTTTTTAATTTCAGAATTATGAATTGGCAAAGATTAAAAAGTAGGGAATGGATGTGTTGCCTATAGTTATTCATGGTTTAGAGTCTTCACTTTTTTTTTTATGGTACTGGGGATTGAGTTCAGGGGTATTCTCTCTCTGAGCTACACCCCCAGCTCTTTTTTATTTTTGAAACAGGGTCTCCTTAGGTTGATGAGAGTTTCACTGCTTGCTGAGCCTGTCCTAGAACCTTTGATTCTTCTGTCTCAACCTCCCAAGTACTGGAATTACAGGTGTGTGCTACCACATCTGGCTCTGTTGCTTTGTTGAATGTATAGATGCTTGAAAAATGAGAGGGATTCTCCCCTCCAGCTACCCCACAGTACCTTAGGGGAAAAAGGAAAAAAAGGATGAAAACTATGTTGAACACATTTTTTTTCTTGAACACTTATGCAGAATTACTGTATTACTGTGCAAGTTATTTAGTTGAGAAAATTTTTTTATTGAACACACTTTATTTCTTTGAACCATTTTAGCTTTATAGAACAATTGGAATAGATTCAGAGCTCCCATATATATATTTCCATATATCTTATTATGATTGCTTATTACAATTAGGAGTTTGTCAGTCATTTCATTGGGATTTTCAACATAAGTCATCACATCATCTGCAGTTATAATAAAACTTGGGCAGTTTTTGCTTCTTCCTTCCCAATATGTTTGATTTTTATATCCTTTTCTTGTGTTTTTTTTATGCATTAGCTAGGATGCTGAGTATGATGTTGAACAGGAGTGGTAAGAAGGGAAATCTTGCCTTATTCCTGATCTTAGAGATAAATCACCTAATTTCTCATCATTAAGTATGATGTTTTTCATAGATATTCTATATCAAGTTGAAGAAGTTCTTCTCAAGTCTTAATTTCTTAGTTTTTAATCCCAAGTGCTGTTTACTTTGATCAAAAAATTTCTATGCAGCTGGTGATAAATGATTTTTCTTGTTTCCTGTATTGCATTAATTGATTTTTTTTCAGATATTGGATCTGTCTTGAATACTTAGAATAAATCTTAACTTGGTTGTATTGTATTATATGATTTGCTAATTTTTTTTGAGGACTTTTCCATTTATGTTCATGGGAGATAATAGTCTGTAGTTTTCTTACAGTACTGTTGTTGGGGTAAGTATTAGTCCCAGAGAATGGGGCACTTAAGTACTCCTTCTGCCTGCTTCTGTTTGCTGAAACAAATAGAGAATTGGTATGATTTTTTTCTTTAATATTTGGTAGAATTCACCAGTGAACTATTCTGGGTATAGTATTTTCTGTTTTGGAAGATTATTTATTCAATTTCTGTAATTGACATAGGCATATTCTGATTATCTGTTTTTCTTGTTTGAGGTTTGGTATATTGTGTCTTTCAAGGAGATGGTCCATTTCATTTAGATAATTCAGTTTGTGAGCATAGAACCAGCTTTTGATTTTGTTGATTTTATCTTTTTGTTTTCAGTTCCACCTATTTATTTTCAGACTTCTTTTCTTCTGCTTACTTTGATTTTAGTTTGTTGTTCTAAAATAGAGGCTTAAATCTTTTTTCTTATTTTTTAATACATGCATCTAAAGCTCTAGGTCCCTCCCTTTAGGGGGAATACTTGGGATTGAACCCAGGGCATTCTACCTCTGAGCCATGTACCTATTCCTTTTTAACTATCCTATTTTGAAGCAGGGTCTCACTAAGTTGCAGAGGACCTTGCTAAGTTGCTGAGGCCAGTTATAAACCTGTGATCCTCCTGTCTCAGCTTCCAAAGAACTGAGAAAACAGGCATGTGTCACTATGTCTGACTAAATTTCCCTCTTAATTACTGCAGATTTTGCATTCTACAATTTTTAATTTAATTTCCATTTTAATTTAGTTTATTTAAAAAATTTTTTCAAGACTTCTTTGACACATATGTTACTTACAAGTGTTACTTTAATCCCCAAATATTTTGGGATTCTACAGCTATCTTTCTATCCTTTTGCTGATTTCTAGTTTAATTTTGTAGGCTGAGAGAATAGTTTGTATATAAGATGTCTTTTTTTTTTTTTCATATTGGGGATTGAGCCCAAGGCTTCTGTTTCACAGATGCTAGGTGCATAGTCTACCACCACTGAACTATACCCTTAGTTGTCATGTCTAGTCTTTTAAATTGTTAAGGTCTATTTTATGACTCAGAATGTGGTCTTTCTTGGTGAAATGTTCCCCATGAACTTGAGAAGAATGTTTATTCAGCTGTGCTGCTGGTTGAAGTACTCCATAAATGTCAGTTAGATCCAGTTGATTGATGGTGTTATCTGTTCTTACAGTATCTTTATTAATTTTTTGCCTTCATCAGTTATATATTAGTGACTACATGTATTTCTTGTAGTTTTATCAGTTTGTACCTCTTGTATTTGACACTGTTGTTAGGGTCATACATGTAATAGTAGTTATGTGTTCGTGTAAATTGACCCTCTGCTATGATGTAATACCCTTTTTTATTGCTTAATTTTTCTTGCTGTGAGGTCTGTTCTGTCAGATAGATATTCTACTTTTCTTATGTTTAGTTTTAACATGGTATATCTTTATTTGGGGAGATAACAATTTAATTGGGTTTTGTCTTTGACCTATTTTTATAGTCTCTTTTAATTGGTATACCTAAGGGATTACTGATGTTTAATTATTGAACTCGTATAACTATTATATTTGTAACTGATTTCTTTTATGTTTGTGAAATGGGGTTTCTTGAGAAGAAACCCGGTGTTTCCTTACCGGGTTCTTGTCTACGGTGAGCGAAGAATGACACCTGTAGTCCACAGGAAGGGGAGTAAAAGGTTTATTGGAAGCAGCAGGGAATAGGGAAAAGTGGCCGAACACCCCTAAGGGCGGTTGGAACTTTTGATGTCCAGCAGCTGCCTTCAGGTCACTGTCCGATATAGCCCAGGCCAAGTACCTTTAGTTGCAAGCTGTTTTCTCCCAAAGTCCACGTGATCTGCTAGAAAGGAATAGGAAAAGTGGCAGAACACCCCTAAGGGTGGTTGGAACTTTTGATGTCCAGCAGCTGCCTTCAGGTCACTATCCGAGTGTAGCCCGGGCCAAGTGCCTTCAGTTGCAAACTGCTTTCCCCCAAAGTCCACACGATCTGCCAGAAAAGAAGTGCAGGTCACCCCTGGGGTCCCTGGTCCGCCTTGCTGTCCAGCAGAGGCCTCCAGGTCACTACCCGAGTATAGCCTGGGCCAAGTGCCTTCAATTGCATTCTACCTTCTCTCAAAGCTAATACGACCTGCAAGAGAGAGAGGAAAGCTCCCCAAAGGGGTGGGGTTCCCAGAGTGGGTAACCGTCCTGGTGACTGCGCTAGGGGTTTATATATGTCTGCCTGTCTTCTATTGCTTGGAGTTTGGGAAACAGCTCTCAAAATTTGCATAGGGTATTTGCATGTCCTTTGAGAGGGGTCTCCTTTCAGTAGGAGTGTCATTTGCATGTCCTTTGAAGGGTCTCCTTTCAGTAGGAGTGTCAGACTAGTTCCAGTGATGTCTCCTGGGTTTGTTGATTAGTAAACAGATGGTTTTGTGAAGCTTTGTGGTTGTTCTTATCTCTGAACCTTGGAAGAGCTGATCTCTTTCTGAAGCCTTGGAAGTTAATTAGTATTCATCGCCCTTCAGGAAATTAAGTTTTTTTCTACTGAGGCTTCTTCCCTATCTACCTCCTTCCCTTCTACCTCCTCATTTGTACTGGGAATTGAACTCAGGGGAATTCTGCTTCCAAGCTATATCCCTAGCCCTTTTTATTTTTATTTTTTTGAAACAGGGTGTCACTAAGTTGCTGAGATGGGCCTTGACTCTTTGATCCTCCTGTCTCAGCCTCCCAAGTACTGGGATTACAGAGAACTGTTACTACGCCAGGCATTGTAACTGTTTTCTGTTCATTGCTCTTATTTGTCTATCTGTCATCCTATCTCCTTCCCTTCTTCCCTTTCTCCCTCCCTCTCTCCCTCCCCTCTTTTTCTACTTTCTTTCTGCTCTCTCTTTTTTTTGGTGGTACTGGGGATGGAACACAGGGGCATTCTACCTCCAAGGCACCCCCCCCTCGCCTCAGCCCTATATTTTTTGTTTTTTTAATTTGAAACAAGGTCTCACTAAGTTGCAGAAGGCCTCCTAAGTAGCCGAGGCTATCTTCAAACCATGATCCTCTTGTCTTAGCCTTCCAAGTACTGGGATTACAAGTTACCACCACTGTGCCTGGCTACTTTCATTGTTTTAATTGAGTATTTTCTCAACTGTTTTAGTATATAATTTATACTTATTAAAAGTTTTTGGGGGCCTGGTGGTGTAGCTTACTGGGAAAGCACTTGTTTAACATTCATGAGGCACTGCAAAAAAGAAAAAAAAAGAAAAGAAAAGAAAAAGAAAAATATGTAGTGGACACTCAGAGTTTGCAATTATATGTTTGTAACTAATGCAAGTTCACTTTTAAAGTAACACTATACTGCTTCATGGGTAGTCCAAGTACCCAATAATAGTGTATTCTCAATTCCTTTTTCCTACTCCTAATATTAGCGTCGTTCATTTTATTTTTTTCATAAGCTATAATACCCAACATCTTGCTGTACATTGAGCATTCTAATCAGAAAGTCTGAAAACTGAAGTGTTTGAAAATCAGAAACGTTTTGAATACCATCCATGCTGCCACAAGTGGAAAGTTCCATGCCTGGCCTCATTCTTAAGACCATAATCCAAAAACCTGACCATGTAACTTATAAGAGGAAAGAAGATTTATTTTCTATGGTTTTAGATTCACCCCATGTGTGGCAAAGGACTGCAGGTCTCAAGGCATCGTGGCAGGAAGCTGAGAGAGGGGAGAGCATGTGTGCTATGCTCCTGGTATCATGGAGGCTAGGAGAAGAAAGAGTAAGGGAAGGAGGAACCATGTTCCACCCTCAAGTCCACGACCCCAGGGACCCGTGTTCTCCAGCCATACCCTACCAACCCTAGGCTACCACCCGGATAAATCCATTGTAATTGGGATTACAACCCTCATGACTCAATTACATCAACTCCAAACACCAATAAATGAGCCCTTCAAGGGGCCATTCTATAACTGTAACATCCTGCCCCTGATCCTTGAAGAGCTCGTGCCCAGTTCAGAATGCAAATGCTGTTAGTCCATTTCCAAGAATTCCCACAGTCTTCTCAGTTACAGCACTGCTGATATGTCCCAAAGTCCGGTCTCTTCTGAGACTCAAAGTGAACTCTTTTTAGCTCCTGTAGAAAACAATGTAAAAAGCAAGTTATATGCATCCAATATACAATGGCAAAGAGTAAACATTTGAATTCCCAAAGGAAGAAAGAGGGCCATAGAAAGAAGGTAAGACCAAAACAGCAATGAAATCCAGCAATGAAATCCAGCAATGAAATCTAGCAGGGCAAATATTTATTCCTGTGGTTCCATTTCTGACACCCAGGGCAGATGATGAGAGGAGACCCGCGAAGGGGTCTTGGCAGCCCTGACCCTGTGTGATGGTTGATTGCAGTGGGCCATGTACTTGTACTTCCAGCTTGGCTTTATGGCTCACAACTTGCAGCATTTCCTCTTGGTTGTTCAACATTTCTAGAGCTTCTAAATCTTGGAGGTTTTTCTTGCAACTTTGGCGTCACCCTCACAGTTTCACAAAGTTCCCCATTTGATAGTGCTTGCAGGGATTTTGACCCTGTCACACATTTCTTGGCTTCCGAGGCCTTCCTTTGAAATCTGGGGGAGAAGCCTCCATGATCACTTTTTTTCAGCAGTATATGATCCTTTTCTACATCCAGCAGACAGAGGAGAAAAGTAACCATTTTGAAATATGCCAAGAGCTCTGTGTTCTTAAAGGGCAATTCTCAAAAAGGGAATTATTTTAACAAGTCCTAAGTAAATAGGGTTTTATTTTATTTTTTATTATTATTATTATTATTTTTTTGGTGGTACTGGGGTTCCTGGAAGCCCTTCTACCTCCGGGCTACACTCCCAGACCTATTTTTACATTTTTATTTGGAAACAGGGTCTCCTAAGCCAGCGCGCGTGGCTGGCTTCGAACCTGCGCGATCCTCCTGTCTCTGCCTCCCAAGCGCGGGGATTACAAGCGTGCTCCACCACGCCCGGCGTAAATAGGGTTTTAGATAGTCTATCTACTAGAATTTTTCATTGCCTAACCAGCCTAATGGAAGGAAAACAAGCAGCTCCAGCCCCATCTACCCTTTGTCATGGGGGAATACAAAAGACTGAGATCTAATATTAGGAATATAGAACTTTTCACCTCACTTCTAACCCCATACCACTACATGAGTACAACCCTAATACAATAACAAGGAATTAGAACTAATCGAACTGCAAACTTAGGCCTTATTAAGAATTCTCTAGAAAAAATTAAAAAAAAAAACATCAAGATAGATAAAAGCAAGCACAGTGGAAGAAATTTTGGCCTCTTATACCACAGTCATAGCAGATAGTAAACACGGCTTAGTTCTTAGCCGGATAAACATAAAACCTGCCACTAATGGGTCATTACCTCTGTTTCTTCTACTTTATACATCATGTCTGTTTTCTGAACCAAATATTACATGGCACTGTTAAGGCCAAAAAATACAGTAAGTAAAAGGAAAAAAGGAAGGAGGTTAGGAGGGAGGGAGAGAAGAAAAGGGAGAGGAAGAAGTAGAGGGAGAGGGAAAAGGAGAGAATTAGTGTGCAAGAGAAAGTAGGCTTCAAAAACAGACTCAGATATGGCAGGGTTTTAGAATTGTCACCAGGAATTTTAATTAACTATAGTAAATATGCTAAGGGCCCTGGTGGAAAAAGCAAACAACATGGAAAAACAGATGAATAATCGCAGAAAAATGGAAACTGGAAGAAAAGAAAAAAGAAAATTAATGCTACAAATCAAGAGCACTGTAATAGTTCAGTGACAGTCAAGGAACCAGGAAGCTCAGAGAACACTAAACAAGATAAAAATCAAATGACTTATACAAAGTCCTATGATACTAAAATTCCCAAAAATCAGACAAAAAGAAAAATTTTGAAAGAGAAAACCAGCACGAGAAGGCCCCTTACATACAGAAGAAACAGGGTAAGAATTACATCAAAGCTTTTTTTTTTTTTTTTTTTTTTTTTTAGAAACAATGCAAGCAAAAAATAGAATGTAGTAAAATATTTGAAGTATTGACAGAAGGAAAAAACCCTAAAAAACAAAACCCACCAAACTAGAATCAGGTACCCAAGTAAATTCTCCTTCAAAAGTGAAGACGAAATGCAGACTTTCTCAGACAAACAAAAACTGAGGGAGCTGAAAATCAGTTGAGTTTTGTTCTAAGAATTGTTTAAAGAGGTTTTTCAGAGATAAGGGGAATTCTATAGGTCAAAAACTTGGATTACAATGCACATTTTGGTGGTAGTAGGGAAGAGTACTGGGAATTGAGCCCAGGGACTTTCTACCTCCAAGCTACACCCCAGTTCTATTTTATTCTTTATTTTTAAACAGGGTCACAGAGGCTTCCCTAAATTGCTGAGGCTGGCCTTAAACCTGTGATCTTCTGGTCTCAGCCTCCCAAGTCCTGGCATTATAAGTCTTGGCCACCATGTCCAACTGGGATAATGTATTCTAATGTGCAATAAATATTAAAAATCTTTTCCAGACAGAAGTTGATCCATAGGACTGATTATTATTGGTGAAGACACTTAGTCTACTTGCTGTTCTGTTTGTAGAATATTTAGTTTGGGAACAACAGCAACCTTTATTTCCTATGTTGAGAGCCAGAGGTTCATTTTTATACCCTCAAACCATACAAAAATAATTTATTTTATAGCTTCTTCTGAGTGTAGGCTTATGTTGTTTCACTAATTGCACTTTGGGTAACTATACTAGTGATGATGTGGATAGTTATTAAAGTCCTATGTGATACTTTGAATTTATGGAACCAATTAATTATATGACTCATTTACATTGGGTTTCTTAATCAGTAGATTGCCCACTAATTATTTTAATGAACAGAGAATAGGGTAATGTTAATCCTTACATTTTCTATGATGTGTTAAGAAACTTAATTCATATCATGAAATTATTGCTCTACTATCTGGATAGAAGTAGAAACAGAAAAAGAAATTGATATAAATTAAGTGTAAAGTATAGTTTTAAAGAATTTCTTTAAAAAACTTTCACATTAAAAAATATTACTATAGCTGGGCGTGGTGGCCACACTTGTAATCCCCGCTCTTGGGAGGTGGAGACAAGAGGATTGCGCAGGTTTGAAGCCAGCCGCGCTGGCTTAAGAGACCATTTCCAAAAATAAAAAAGTTTAAAATAGCTCTGGGAGTGTAGCCTGGAGGTAGAAGGGCTTCCAGGAACCCCAGTGCCACCAAAAAAAAAAAAAAAAAAAAAAAAACCCTACATTATAGACTTCTTTTTTTTTTTTTTTTGATATGGTACTGGAGATTGACACCAGGGCCATCCTACCACTGAGCTACACCCCCAGCCCTTTTTATTTTTTATTTTGAAATGAGTTTTCACCGAGTTACCACATGTTGGCCTTGAACCTGTGATTCTCCTGTCTATGCTTGCCAAGTACTGGCATTATAGGTTTATACCGTCATGCCTGGTTTATAGACAACATTTATTTATTTTTATAATTATTTATTTATTTTTGATGGCATTGGGGATTGAACCGTGGGGCATTCTACCTCTGAGCTCTACACCCAGTTCATTTTTTTTTTTTTTAATTTAATACAGTTTCACTAAGTTGTAGCGGGCCTCACAAGTTGCTGAGGCTGGCCATGAACCTATAACCCTTCTGTCTCAGTCTTCCAAGTACTGGGATTACACGTGTGTGCCACCTCACCTGGCCTAACAACTTTTTTTTTTTTTTTTTTTTTTTTGTGTGTGTGTGTGTGTGTGTGTGTGTGTGTGTGTGTGTGTTACTGGGGATGGAGCTCTGAGGCTTTCTACCTCAGGGCTGTACTCCCAGACTTACTTTTTTATATTTTTTATTTGGAAACAGGATCTAACTAAGTTGTTGAGAGCCTCTCTAAGTAGCTGAGGCTGGCTTCGAACCTGTGCGATCCTCCTGTCTCAGCCTCCTAAGCGCTGGAATTACAAGCATGTGCCACCGTACCTGGCCTGATAACTTGTTCTTTATTAAAATAATTATTCTTAAACTCACAAACGCTAACATGACTATAGTTACTGTGCTAGTGTTAATGACTTCTAGATCTTTCTTATGATCAGATTTTTGCAAAGTTATGATCATAATTTATTTTTAAGTCTAATTTTTAAAATTAGTGTGTTTCCTATTCTAAAATGTGTTTTTAACAATAATGTCCTTTAAATTGTGTGAGGTACTGTTATGTTGGTCAGATGGACAGTTCATTATAATTATTGCTATGATAAATATCTTTGTAAATTTGCTTTTTTATGTCTTTTAAAATATACTTTTATTGCTGCATTCTAATTATATATCATAATGAAGTTTAAAGTGGTAGAAATATACATGTGTATAGCAGTTGGTGTATGTTTCCCTCCAGATCCCACTTTGCTTTTTCTCCCCACCTAAAAATGTTATTGAAATTAGTATTGAGAATTTAATATATGTATTTCAATTATTTCCTTTATCAAGTCTCCTCTTTTCCCCCCAGTTTCCTCCCTTAATCTTTCAGTATTTTACTAGAATCTCTCTGAATTCCCTTCTATTTACCAATTTCTCTGTAGCTTCCACATATGAGAGAAAATATACAATCCTTCACTTTCTCAGACTGGCTAACCTCACTTAGCATAATATTCTCTAGTACCATCCATTTTCTTGCAAATGGCATTATTTTGTTCTTTATGGCTGAGTAAAATTCTATTTGTGTATATACCACAGTTTCATAATCCATTAATCTGTTTAAGGACACCTAGGCTGGTTCTCTAATCTTAGCTATTTTGAATTGTTCTGTTTTACTGACTTCAGTTCTTTTGGAAAGATACCCAGGATATGGTGGTTTCATTCACATTCTTCTGAGGAATCTCCACACTGATCTCCATAGTGGGCTCTTCTAATTTGCAATCCCACCAACAGTTAATAAGGGTTCCTATTTTCCCACATTCTTGCTAGCATTTATTACTATTTTTATTCTTGATGATTTCCAGTCTAACTGAAGTTGGATGGAATCTCCGTACATTTTTTTTTTTTTTTTTTTTTGGGTGGTACTGAGGGTGGAACCCAGAGGCTTTCTACCTCCAGGCTATACTCCAGACCTATTTTTATATTTTATTTGGAAACAGGGTCTCACTAAGTTGCTGAGAGCCTTACTAAGTTGCTGAGGCTGGCTTCGAACCTGTGCGATCCTCCTTTCTCAGCCTCCCGAACGCTGGGATTACAAGCGTGCGCCACCATCCCCAGCTTCTCTGTACAATTTATAATACTTATTTTGATTTGCATTTTTCTGATTGCTAATGATGCTGAACATTTTTTCATACATTTATTGACCATTTGTATTTCTTTTAGGAAGTGTCTGGTTTAATTGCCCATTTTTTAATTGAGTTTTTCTAGTGGTTTTTTTTTTTTGTACTGAGGATGGAACCCCAGGGGCACTCTACCCCACCCTGTATATTTCTTTTCTTTTTCTTTAAGAAATATTTTATGTTCTTTTCCATAGGGAAAATTAACTTTTTTTTTATTGGCTCATGCAAATTAGGATTAACTTTTTGCAGATATCATTAGGGAACAGTTCTTTAACACTTGTATTGTCATAGCAATTCACATAGTTATCTTCCCCCCAAATTGAAATTTTGTGACTAAATTGATAAAAATGATCTAGATGGTAGCACATATTACATTCTAGACTCTCATACGTAGTAAACAAGTTTTAATCAAGTAAATTAATATTTTGTTTAATATAATATTTGCTGTAAACTTTTAAAGCAACTTAATATTTGTGGGTTTAATATGGTATCTTTGTTAGGATTCTTCATTAGATTTTTCTGAATTCTTCTGATTTGTCTTTTCCCATATCATCAGTGTTTAGAACTTAATTTGGTCTAGCTATTTGAGCAGAAATCAGTATGACCCAACCCTTCTTTGTACTTCTGGTGTACTGAGGTGCTGAATTTGATAATTCTTTTTAAAAAAATTTTTATTGGTACATTATATTCATACATCATACTGGGGTAAAACACTTGTGTGTACAGACATGTACACATCACTGATTTAACCCCTACCCAATTCCCACCCCATTCCCTCCCCATACGTCCCTCCCTTGTTCTGCTTAGTGGTTGACTTCGATATGTTTAAGTACATTGTGTGTTTTAGAGATTTTCCTCTTCCCCCTTCCTTTCTCCTCCTTTAGGAAGTTGTCGATTTCCTCCAGATTTTCCATTTTGTTGGAGTATAGTTTTTCAAAGTAGTTTTTGATAATCATCTGGATTTCTACACTGTCAGTAGTAATTTCTCCTTTTTTTATCCCTAATCTTCATAATTTGGGTTGATTCTCTCTTTTTTTTTTTAGTTAGGTTGGCTAGTGGTTTAACTATCTTGTTAATTTTTTCAAGAAACCAGCTTTTGGTTTTGTTGATTTTCTGTATTGTTTTTTTTATTCTCTATTTCCTTAATTTCTGCTGTAATTTTAATAATTTCCTGACTTCTGCTGGCTTTGGTTGGGGTTCAATTGTTCCTGCTTTTCAAGGGCTTTGAGGTGTGTCATTAGGTTATTTATTTGAAGATTTTCTGTTTTTCTTACATGAACACTCAGTGCTATAAATTTTCCTCTTAATACTGCCTTCAAAGTGCCCCAGAGGTTTTGTTATGTTGTATCTTTATTTTCATTTGTTTCTAGAAATTTCTTGATTTCACCTCTTATATCTTTTATGATCGATTCTTCATTCAGAAGTGTGGTGTTCAGTCTCCACATGTTTCTGTTGTTTCTCTTGGTCTTCTTATAGTTGATTTCTAGTTTCATTCCATTATGGTCTGAAATGGCACAGGGAAGTATGTAACATTTTTTAAATTTGGTAGTGTTCGTTTTGTGTCCCAGGATGTGATCTATTTTGGAGAAGGTTCCGTGAGCAGCTGAGAAAAATATAAACTCCGCTGTAGTTGGGTGAAATATTCTATATGTGTCCAACAGGTCCATTTGATTAATGGTGTTCTTTAGTTCTGAGGCATCTTTACTGACCCTTTGTCTGGAAGATCAGTCTAGTGTTGTGAGAGGTGTGTTGAAGTCTCCCAGTATTATTGTGTTGGGATTTATGTGTGACTTCATGTCACAAAGAGTTTGATTTATGAAAGTAGCTGCACCTATGTTTGGGCCATAGATGTTGATTATTGTTATTTCCTCTTGCTGGACTATTCCTTTTACCAGTAAAATATGACCTTCTTTGTGTCTTCTAATAAGTTTGGGTTTGAAGTCTAACTTGTCTGATATCATAGTTGCTACTCCTGCTTGTCTTCGAGTTCCATTAGCATGGATTACCTTGCTCCAGTCCATTACCTTGAGTTTGTTCCTATCTTTACTTGTAAGGTGTATTTCTTGTAAGCAGCAAATGGATAGATTCTGGTTTTTAATCCATTTTGCCACTTTATGTCTTTTTATTGGGGAGTTGAGGCCGTTTACATTCAGGGTGATTATAGAAAGCTAATTTTTAATTCCTAAAATGTTAAGATTTTATTTCTGTTTGAGATACTGTTTATTCTTCTTTGCTTAGTTGTCTGCTGGATGGGAAATCTTGTTTGTTTGGTTCTGGCCTGTATTACCTATTTCTTCTTTGCAGTTAATCTCTTTGAGTATTTTCTCTAGCGCTGGTTTTGAAGACATAAATTCCTTCAGTTTCTGTTTGTCATGGAAGTTTCTTATTTCCCCATCTAATTTGATAGATAGTTTTGCTGGGTAGAAAATTTTTGGTTGGAAGTTGTTTTCTTTCAGAGTTTGGAATATGTTACTCCACGCCCTTCTGGCTTTCATGACTTGGTTGGGAAGTCTGGAGTGATTCTAATTGGTTTGTCTCTGAATGTCACTTGTCCTTTTGTTTTTGTTGCCTTTAAGATTCTCTCCTTGGCTTCCATATTAGTCATTTTAACAATTATGTGGCGTGGGGATCCTCTTCTCTGATCCTGTCTAAAGGGAGTTCTATAAGTTTCCTGGACCTGTGTATCAACCTCTTGTTCTATATTTGGAAAATTTTCTATTACTTCCTTGAAGAGATTATTGATCCCTTTGGCTTCACCTTCTTTTCTCTCCTCTATTCCAATTATTCTTAGGTTAGCTCTCTTAAAATGGGCCCATATTTCTTCAATGTCAGATTCCTGATGTTGGATTTTTTTTCTAAATTAGAAACTATGCGTTCATTTTTGGAGTGATCATCTTCTAGAAGTGAGATTCTATCCTCCATGTGGTCTAATCGGTTGTTTATACTTTGAATTGAGGTCTTTACTTTATTGATTGTATCCTTTATCTTTTTTTGACTCTCTTGAATTCTTTTTGAAAGTCCTCTATTATTTCTACAGTTATTTTCCTGATTTGATCTTCTAGAGATCTCTGAATTTCTGTGTTATAAGATTCTGATGTTGTGGGGTTGTGGGCATTCATTGCTCCATTGTTATTCTTCTTTCCCATGATTTTGGAAGTTTGTGCCTTCTCTGGGTTCTTCCCTGGTCACTATGACTTCACTTAAGGTGCTCTGGATCTCGAGTCTGTGGTATCTCAGTCACCACTATTCCTTTACTGCGTTGTATTGCAAAGTCTCAGACCCAGAGAGTCAATCGAAGCTGCTTTAGAACATGGGGGTACCAGGCTGGGCGCTTACCCACGGGGAGTTGTGACTATGGTGTGATATCTCTGCCGCCACCACTTCCCCACTGGGTTGGACTGCAAAAATCTCCGACCCAGGGAGACTCTGCAGAAGTCCATGGGAGTGCAGTACTGGGATTTCTCCTTTAGGGGCCGTAATTTGACTCATGTTTTTGAGTGTGCTGATGGAGCTGTAGTGGACTTGGTGAATTCGCTGCTGCCGCCGCTCTCAGTATATTACTGCTGCCACGTCCTTGGCCGTGAGGCTGGAGTATTTCTTCTCTAGTTTTGATCTCTGCTCTGAGTCCCTGGAGGGTGTGCTAAGTTTGCTGTCCGCCCCTCCTCTCTGGAACCTGGTGGGTTGTTGAGTGCGTCGGTTTGGAGCTGTCTGGTGGACTTGCCACTGCCGCCGCACTATGGCGCTGCTGCTGCGTCCTCGGCCGTGAGGCCGATGTATCTCCTCTCTGGTTCTGAGCTCCGTTATGAGTTTCCCCTCCTCTCTGGAACCTGTTGCTGTGAGGGTAGATGTCGTCTACGTGGCTCTGCGCCGCGGCTCTCGCGCAGCACTGCGGGCTGATTTCTTTCTGGTGTCTCGTTTTTCCAGCCCTCTTTTTCTCTGTCCCTTGTATTTACAGTTTTTGTTTCTCTGCTGATGGTGTTTTCTGGCTATGAAAGGTGCTGATTTTTTGATGATAGAGATCGATTGCTAGCAGGACTTGTAAGCCCTGCTTTTCTCCGTCGCCATCTTCCCAGAAGTCTGAGTTTGATAATTCTGACCCCATTTCTCTTGCCTACATCCCTGTCAGATGATTGTTTTCAGATATTCTATATTGTATAATCTCTTCTTTCATTCTGAGAGTCTTTATTGTGTATCTTAACGGTATGAAAGAGGTGGATAAAATTGCCCTTTTACCCATATAAATAAAAAAGGAACTTATTCTAGATTTTCATCTAGGTTTTAAATTTTTTTCTCTTTATTATATACCTCAACAATATCTTAAAAATTAATGAGTATACATTTCTTTCACATTGTAGTTTTCATCTCAAAAATTTTAATTTAGCATTTTTTCATGTTTTTCATATCTTTCACATTTTGATTATGTGATTTAAAATAACCTTTTTTTTGGTGCTGGGGACTAAACCCAAGGTCTTGTGTATTCTAGGCAAGTGATTTTTAACTCTAAAATAACTTTTAATGTTGCCTGCTAATTCTACCATCTGTCTTTGTTCAAAGGTTGGTTTAAAGAAATTGTTTTCCTCATTATGATTCATATTTTTTTGCCTCTTTGCCTGCTTGGTAATGTTTAGAAATAAAATATATATATTTTTTGAGGCAGTGTCACTGTTTTGCCCAGCTTGGCTTTGAACCTCCTGGGCTGAAGCAGTACTCTTGCCTCACAGCCGCCTGAGTAACTGGAATTGTCCCCAGGTCTGCCTGGTAATGTTTACTTGTGTAATAGATAAGAATTTTACCTTTATTTACATGTTAGATATATTTTGTATTTTTAGAAATATTCATGAGTTTTATTTGTGATGTAATTTGGAGACAGTCTGAGACTTTCATGGTTTTTTTCTAAGGTAGCCTATAGCAGTGCTCAATCTAAGGCTAATTGTGAGCACAACTAAGGCAAAACTTTAAAAATTTTTTAGTACTTCACTCAATCTCCTCTGAATTAAGGACTTTTTCAGTTTTTGCTAGTAGAAAGAAACTATTCTAATTATTTCAGGTTATTTTTTTTTTTTTCTGGCCTGCAATAGATAAGCCCTCGTCATTACTGTGCTAAATATTGTAGAGATCCTTCTCTAGATCTTTGGGATTTTTCTTGGTGTTTCTAATTTCTCCTGTGCTAGTTGCTTTTATCTTCATGGATTTTTCAGCTCTTCTCTTTCACCAACTCACCTATCTCTACCTTGCTTTCTCTACCTTGGGCTGTAGCTGAGAAGTTTCTAAAGGTGGTAAGCTGAGGCAGTCATAGGGTTTACAGGTTTTACATCTTTCCGTTCTTGTTGCTTGGTGTCTAGTTTTTTGAGAAGTGGTGAATTGTTGCCTGTACTCCATGTGATTTCTTTGCCTTATGAGCTACTTCTTGACTAGAAGTGAGCCAATCGTTTATAAATATAATCTATGTTTTGAAATTAAATTATCCTTATCTCTTTCACACGTATAAATCCTTTTAATACCTGCTGTTTTCTCTCTTGCTTTGTGGCTTCCTGTATTCTTCTTTCTTTGTTTTTAATTTAAAAGGTAATTTAAGGGCTATATTGCAGAGGTTAGGAAAGTATGAATATTTGGCTTTCATATTTAAGATTATTGAGGCATTTCTTTCCATCTTTTCAGAATGTAGGATGTGTTTACTGTAACCTTGCACTTTTAAACGAACTTGAACAGGAAAAAAATATGAAGAACATAGCTGCTATCTCTACATAGATATATTGAGCATAATTGTGGAAAAAATATTTGACTTACTGAAAGGCTTTCAGGGTAAATGTATCAGATGTAATCAATATTTTAGTGTATTTTTATATTATCTTTTCATAAATGATGAGAAAGTTATTTATGATGTTTTGTTCAACAATATATCACAAGTATTTGGATAATATTGCTTTCTCTTTTTGATAGCTAGAGGAAGTTAGAGAATAGTTATCTAAGACTAAACAGTAGGTCATCTTTGAGAAACTTTTTCCCCCCAATATATTATTTTGCTCCTCAAATCTTATCTCCTTCATTTTTAGTTTTTAGTAATATAAAGCAAATATCCACTGTCTTAGCTTTCTTTAGCATTTTGGAGTAAAAAAAAAACATTTAGTATATCTCTTTAATTCTGGAACAGAATCTATTATAATAAAAAATTAGATACAGGTTAGCTGTCCTTCACTCCTTTAATACTATGATTTAGGGAAAGTATGGCATTCAAAGTTTAGATTTTCAGTTCATTAGGAATTGGATGTAAGGATGACAGAGGACTTGTGACTATGAGCAAGTTTTGGCACCAGATTCCCTTTCCCAATCATTACCATATTCTTTGCATGTGCTTATAATAACATAACTTGAATTCTAACCACAGTTATATAGTGTTACCCACTCATTATCTGGCTCAAAATTGTAGTGACTTGTTACTGAATCATATATAGGGCTAACGCCAACAATTTAACACTTTTATTAGAAGACCAACACATCTATATTTGCATAGCACCATATTCAAAGAAATAAGTGTAGAGAGCTGTGTAGGGCATGGTTTGTACCTTTAAGTGGGTAGACAAAGTATAAATATATGTGTTAAAATGATAAACCACCCATTAAAGGGTAAATATCTTGGATTTAAAATTTTCAACTCAATAACTGTGCTGGCTTAAGAGACCCTGTTTCCAAATAAAAATATAAAAAATAGGTTTGGGAGTGTAGCCCGGAGGTAGAAGGGCTTTTAGGAACCCCAGTACCACCACCAAAAAAAAAAAAAGTGGATTGTGTCATGTTTCTTTCATATTATAACAGTAAATTCAGTTTAACAACAAATATTTGAGTATCTAATATGCCATATACAATGTTGTAGATTTTAGAATTCAGCAAGATAAGATTCTTACCTTATGGAAAGAGTAGATAAAACATAAGGCAAATGTCAACAATATATGACAGTATTTGAAAAGAGTAACCAAAAGTTTAGCTTACTGATATTTTGGCTTTAGTTAAAGAGCTAACCCTCCTCTGAATCTACTCTAAGTTCATGAGACTTGGTTTGTTACAAGGGAGAAAGTAAGCATTTGTACCTTTTCATATATATTTTTTGCTGTTTGAGCTCTCGGGGAAGAGTAGAAAGATTTTTAACATAGTTTCCCATATTTTGTTAAAAGTCTAAACTTAGACTTTTCAGTAACTACAAATGGGAGCTTATTGGATTTGTTTTTTAATCTTATGTATACAGGCAGGAGTTGATAGCCGAATGTTCAGATTTTAGACTTGATATATTGCCAATTGGGGATAGGTTCTAGATATAAAAATCTAGGGTGGATATCTTGACAAGGCATAGAAGATTAGAGAGGACTTTACAAAACACCTGTTGTAAAATCATGTAAAGACCCCTCTTACAAGGTCCTACTCATAACTTGACTACTTCTTATAAATCAGGAAATGTTGTATTATGTAATGCCAACCATTTTTTTGTGGGCTCTGGTGTTTGGAATTTTTTTGACAGCCCCAAGTGACTTCTTTCTCCATATTGTTCTTTATTCTTTACATTTTATTGGATATTCTCTAGACTTGGCTGAGGAAGGAACCTGTTGATAGGGCAACCAGGAATAGAAAGAGAACCATAGGTTCAGGAAGTGTGACAAAAAAAGGAAATTATGATAACAATAATGGCAGTCCTAGGTACTGTTATAAATGCTTTTTTTTAATCTTACAACAACTTATGGAATTGCTATTTTAATATTAAATACTAGTTAAATGAAATGTTAATTTAATATTTAGTAATACAAGTACCTTTTACTAGTACTCTGTACAGACAAAGAAACTGCTATCATAATTTTCATAGTTGAAGGCAAGGTTTATGCTTGGCTATTTGATTCTAGGGATCAAACACCTTAACATTACCATGTATTGCCTATTTGAGATAACTTGAAGGCTGCTTTGGGGAAAATTCTCTCCCTCCTTTCCTCTAAATGTGATAGTTCTTAGAGAACAGATTACTATTTCAAGGTAACTTGGGTGGGATTTGGGTTTGGGTGAAAGAGATGAAATATTTGAATTTATTCAGAATTTTAAGGTTGGAGAAAGATATCAGATAGAATGGAACCTAGAAGCAGATAATTGAATGTAATCTTTGCATGTCAGAGGAAAGGGAATTTTGGTTTGACCGGTATACTAACTAGATTTTATAATGTTACACAAACATGAAAACCTGATATGGGAGCCTCTGTGGTGGCGCAGGCTTGTAATCCCCACGCTTGGGAGGCGGAGACAGGATGATCACTCTGGTTTGAAGCCAGCCGTACTGGCTTAAAAGATCCTGTTTCCAAAAATAAAGTATAAAGTAGGTCTGGGAGTGTAGTCCGGAGGTAGAAGGGCTTCCAGGAACCCCAGTACCACCAAAAAAAAAAAAAAAAAAAAAAGAAAAGAAAAGAAAAAAGAAAAAAAGAAGACCTGATGTGGGAATAGTTTAGTAAAACTTATGAATAAACCAGCACTGTTCAGTAGATATATAATGCAACCCACAAATATAGTTTTAAGTTTTCTGGTAGCCACATTAAAAATTTTAGCTGGGCATGGTGGTGCACGCTTGTAATCCCCACACTTGGGAGGCGGAGAGAGGAGGATTGCTCACGTTGGAAGCCAGGCTCCTTGGCTTAGGAGACCCTGTTTCCAAATTAAAAAAAAAAAAAAAAAATGGGTCTGGGAGTGTAGCCAGGAGGTAGAAGGGCTTCCAGGAACCCCAGAACCGCCAAAAAAATTAGTTTTATTTATTTAACCTAACATATTCAAAATATAACTTCAATATCTAATCAATGTAAAAATGTTAATTTGACATTTAACATTTATTCATAATGCTTTTGAATTTCATGTGTATTTACAGCATGTCTCAGTTCACACTAGCCACATTTTATATGTCTAATGGCCACACTTGACTACTGAATGCCTTGGTGGCCAGTGCATTTACATATCATTTGTAAGATTAACATTATGTTTGTTAAAAAATTCTGATTGAATTCCAAATAGATGCCTTTTTCTTTTTCTGTGTAGCAAACACAGCTACACAGTGGAGGGGCATCTGGGCTTGAAAGGCATCTCTGGGTATATTCAGAGAATCTCCCCAGGAGAGGAACATATAGAAAAAAAGATGAAGGAAAATTCACCAAAGAGTTAGGCTTTCTACTATTTGAGGATTTTTTTTATAGTTAAAGAGTATTATATAGTTCTATATAGTATATACTAGTCTGAAGGTGTTATGTAATTAAAAGGACTTCAAGGGACTCCAGATAATTTTTTGCTATGGAAGAAGTTCTGGGCTTTGGTTTTATATAAAGAGCCTAACCCCTTTTCTTTAGATACCTCTGGAGAAGCAGCACACAGTTCTTACTCTTGAAATGGAATTTGTTGATTCAGGGATTCTGTGCTTCTATTAGGAACCTTTTTTGTTTTCCCCATTTTATGGGGTTTATGTTTACAACTTTGTTTCCCTGTCAGGCATTTTAAAAATCTACTTTTCCCTTTAAAAAGAAACACTGAGTAAACTTATCATATTAAAAAAGATTATAAATCTTTCCTAACTGTAAAACTGAAATATTGTCTCTTTATTAAAGTTTAGGTAGTGGTGATACTTTTATCAGTGAACAGACCTCCAGCAGAGGGAAGTGTTCTCTCTTCCTTTAGCACTGGGATTTCTTGGGCAGCAGCACTCTGGGAATATATCCTCTCTTTTTTGAGTGGAATAGTGCTACAGATTTTATTTCCTTTAAGAATAATAAAAAAAAAATTGGTGGTATGTATTCTACTTGACTGAGATATATATATATATATCATTTCATTTGCTAAGAGTCTAACTGAAAGCATTTAATTTTAAAAAATCTTAGTTTTCTGTAAATTTATAAAACCAAATCACAACTATAGGGCATGTATTTCTTGTTAAAAGATACTAGGTTAATATATGAGTTCTTTGTACAATTAAGCATAATAGAATATACTTTTATCATTAATAATTTCCATTATTCTTTTTAAGGAGCATAAACAAATGGGTGTTATCCTGATGTTATTAGTATATCTGTAGAATCTTTTTTTGCTATGACTAAGCATGTTTTATTTGTTGTAAATGTAGTCTTGGCCTAAGTACAGTAATGGAGGTTTGTGGAAACCAGTGCTTATCATTTGGGGGTAGGGTAATGGAAATAGGTAAACTAGAAATATATTTGGGGAAAAAAACAACTAAGGAGGAACTTGAGATAAGGGGAAACATTTTTCCTTTTTTAAAGAAAAGTTATATAATATTTTAAAAAGTAAATTACTATAGGAACAATCAGATTTTATAGAATATGAGTAGAAAATATCATGTTAAATGGATATTTTTAAACTCCACGTTTATTGGGTTCACTTTTTGTGTAGATAGTTTGGAATTGGCTTCCCTATAGCTTAGATGTAGAGAACCAGGAGACTTGAGTTGATAAGAGTTTTTGAATTTAACAACTTACCCTGAGTAATTTCAAACTAGATCCCTTTTAGTATATTCTATCATATTTCTTCTGGAATGATTACATGGATTACCTAATTTCTAAATCTACAATGGTGTGAAACATTAAACACTCTTAGCAACTCATCATAGTTTTATCTCTATCTTTCTTTAACCCTTGGTCATATAGGAATATTTGAAGTATACCTAGGCCATGATTGACCTGAAGGTGATGATTCAGAAAAAAAATTCTTATGAAGGGCTATGACTATTTTCCCAGGTTATAATAAAGGGTTTGGGTTTAAGCTGGGTGTGGTGGTGCATGCCTGTAATCTTAATACTTGGGAGGCTTAGACAGGTGGATTGAATATTGGAGGACAGCATCAGCAACAAAATGAGATTCTTAACAGCCTAGTGAGACCCTGTTTAAAAAACAAAAAATAAAAAAGGCTGGGTGGTGTAACTCAAATGTAGAATGCCCCTGAATTGAATCCCCAGCCCCACAGAAAAAGAAAAAAAGAAAGAAAAGAAAAGTTTGGAGGTTTTACAGTCATAAGGATTTTCTTGAATCCATTTTGAGCTCCTTAACTGTATTTGTAACTTTGGGCAGGTTATTGTATCTCAGTTATTTCAACTGCAATTTGGAAATAATAGCAACTATCTTGTAGGGTTGTAATAAAGATTAGGAATAATAGAAACGACTTTTTTTTTAGCATTTATTTACTCTACCTAGACACTGTTATATGCAGTATATAATTTAATCATGTACATAACAGAATATTCAAAAATTCAGAATCATTATAATGTATGTTTACATTACAATGTCTGGTTGCTGTTACTTTTCTACATTAGTTCCAAGCATGTAATTTAATGAGAAGTTAAGCTTAAGGCTAACATGAGAGACAGGAGTGGGTGTATCCTCATCTGATCTAAAATTTAGAAGTTGATTGTAGTTAGAAGGTGAAGTATTTATTAGTGTTCAAGGATAATCTGTATGTTAATTACATAGGGAACTTACTAAAATGTCGAGTTTTGGGTTTATCGTTAGAAACTGAGACTCTGAATCCAATCTCTCATCATGGGGCCTAGATCCTGCAATTTTATAATTCATTTGTAATTCTTATTCATTCTGAAGTTTGAGAGTTACCTTTTTGATTTAGCCATCTGATGTGATTCTTGTGATTTTTAAGTAGTTAATTTTCTTTGTTATAGTAAGTAAATTTTCTTTGTAATTGATGATGGAGTGGAACATTTTCCATTTAAGTTTTTACACATGGCTATGATACGTATTTTTCTGTATTAATGAGGATTGAGTGGTAACATTCATTCAACTATTAAATAATTAAATAATTACTGTTTACTACATGTTTAATAAATATCACTTTTGGAGAGTCTTTGATTTTTATCTATATATGTATCATGTTTAAATAAATTATTCAGGAAATGTAGTTTCTTGAGAATAGGGTAGGAAAGGAAGGCAGATTGAGAACATGCTAAGTAGAGAGGAGAAGAGGTGAATTTTTCTTCTTTGATGCTAACTAGCAGGAAAAAATACAAGTAATTTACATAGCTGATATGAATAATTAAAAATGATGGAAATTTTTAAGGAGTTTTGGCCTAAGGTCCTTTTATTAATCATACTAGTGATGAAAGAGAGTCATACCATGAATGCTTTGCCTCTGTGTGTTTTGACTGTTACCTTGTTCCCTAAAAGCACTTCTTTTGGGTTTTATGTGTATTGGCTTCCTGGGAAGTCTTACTCTGTTTTTAAGAAATCAACTTGCATTCTAAGTGAACCTTACCTGTTTTAGATTTTTCAGGTAAAGTTTAGGTCATAATTTGAAAGATAGGTGTTTGGAAGACTACATTTTACTGAGTCTTTGCAGTTATTTTTAGCCTTCAAATTTTTTTTGACTTTGGCATATATTTTAATATTTGTTATGGGTTAGCAACTCTATTTCTGATATCTGTACTTTTGTTCATTCTCAGAAATTAGGTCACTAGGGTTTTGTCATTGTTGATGAGAAAGGTATTGTACCCTTCTTTTTTTTAGAGCTGCTTGGGCTGAATGAAGCTAAAATATTGTAGTAGTGCTCTGCTTTAAATACAAGATAGAATTTTACACATTTTAAATTTAATTTAGTTGCCAGTATAATGATGTTATTTATATCTGGGAACTTTGACTATTCTATCATGCTATTTTGAATTCACATGAATTATTAAAACTTTAGTAGGCTTTCTACTGACAGCCTTTATCTGCCCCCTTCTTTGAAAGTCTTCCTTAACATTTTTAGAAGTAACAGTTGAGGCTTATTGGAACTAAAGTATCACCTTCTATACTAACAAATTAATAGAAAGTGGACATTTTTAGAGGTTGGAAGCAGTGGGGTACAGAGGAAAAAAATAAACTAAATTTATGTTAAGTATGCCTCTTTCATTGTGAAAAATAATCATAGTCTTATGTAGTTTACTTTTGTGAAGATGGTACTATACTGTTAATGGTGCGGTTAGTAGTATTAGTTGTAGATAGATTTAGGAGGTACCTGGGAGACCGTGTCTCCTATGTTGGGATATTTGTTACTTTCCAAATACAGTTAATAAAATGGTTATTACAATTTTTTTCTTTTATAAGATAGTCTCTTGTGCATTATCGACCAATTTATCATTCACTTGAAATACTGACAATGTTAGAGTTATAAGTGATTTCCTTGGATTACTATCCTCTCCGTCATGTCCCTATTTTACATGCGGGCCATAGTCCCATAAGAATGTTAATGTAATTCTATTATTATTATAACTCTTTATCTACCTATCTGAATATTTATTCTTTCCTTTAGTAGCACTTTTATTACCAGTAATTAACACTTTTTCTTAAATAATTTCAGAATGTTTTGGAATATCATTAGAAAGCACAGTATTTTATGGTTAAGAATAGAGGCTCTTACCAGTGGAGCAGAAGAGAAGAGTCAGAAACAAATCCACACACTAACAGCCAATTGATTTTTGAAAAAGGGGCCAAAAACATATACTGGAAAAAAGATAACCTGTTCAACAAATGGTTTTGGCAGAACTCGTTAACCTTGCACAAGAGTCAATTCAAGATGGATCAAAGACTTGGAAATAAGACCTGGAAGCTCCTTGAAGAGGGCATAGGTCCAACACTCCAACACATAGACAAAGGTAAAAACTTTCTCAACAAGATCTCAAAGGCATAAGAAGCTAAAAGGCAGATCAATATGTGGGATTGCATTAATCTACAGAAGAAGAACTTCTGTACAGCAAAGGAAACTATCAAGAACCTAAACTGAGAGCCAATAGAATGGGAGAAAATTTTTGCCAACTATTCCACTGATAGAGGACTCATATCTAGAATATACAGAGAACTCAGGAAACTCAGCACTAAGAAAACAACTCAATCAAAAAATGGGCAAGGGAACTAAATAGACACTTCACAAATGAAATTCAAATGGCCAATAAATGTATGAAAAAATGATCAATATATTGGCAATCAAGAGATGCAATTCAAAACTACCCTGAGATTTCATCTAACTCTTAACTAGAATGGCAATCATTTAAAACAACAACAAATGCTGGCAAGGATGTGGAGAAGTGGGAATTCTAATGCATACTTGGTGGGATTGCAAATTAGTGCAACCATTTTGGAAAACAGTATGGAGGATCCTCAGAAGAATGGGAACGAACCTACCATATGATCTAGCAATACCACTTCTGGGTATCTACCCCCCAAAATGGAAACCAAACTACCAAACTAAAGCATAAGTATCTATGTTCATAGCCACACAATTCACAATTGCTAAACTATGGAGCCAGCCAAGATGTCCATCAACAGATGAATGAATTTCAAACCTGTGGGATATGTAAACAATGGAATTTTACTCAGCCATAAAGAAGAACAAAATTATGTTTTTACAAGGAAATGAATGGAACATTATGCTAAGTGAGAATAGTCACAAAAAACAAGAAATTAGATGCTTTCCCTAATATTTGGAAGCTATGGAGAAAATGTGTTTTAGGAGGAACCCTAGACAAAGAAGGAGTTGTATAGTTGTCAGATGGCTAAAAAAGTAAGAGGGGAACACTTAGGCCACACAGAAACAGTAATTGCAGCCATCATCCATAGATGTGAAGGAATAAAGGGTTTGGGATAGGGGCCACACAGAGTTGGAATTCAAAACCTCTGGGGGGATACTGTCTGGCTGCTGTTGCTTTTGCTGCTATTTCTGAGAAATACTTCTGGGAATCCCAGAAGAAGCTGGTGACTTTCACTAACTGCTACTGCTTGGATTAGGGGCCTAAACTGGGGCAGTGTTAGTTGAAAAAAAGCTTGCATTTTCTATCTTATTGGTAATATGAGGAAGCTACCTGGCAAAAGAGAAAAGTTGGTTTTAGAGATCTGTTTCCAACAGAGATGAGTATTAAAAGGTGGATTTGGGACTGAGACACAGCTGACTAACTAGTACTTACAGCCTTTTCTGGTTACTGGATGGGATAGGTCTCTTTTAGCCACTGGGATCCCAAACATTTCTAATGCTGAGGATTTGGAAGAAAGGAAGTTGCTATTATTTTAATCATAGTGTTCATTGTTTAAGGATGGTGATAGTTCTGAGGAATGCATTCTTAGGTAATTTTCTCATTATGCAAATGTCATAGAATATAAAATAGGGCTGGGGGTGTAGCTTATAGTAGAATGCCCATGCCCCTGGGTTCCATCCCATGTGGATGGAAAAAAAAAAAATCTGAGGTGTAGCTCAGTAGTAGAACACTCTGGGTTTAATGAGAAATAACATCAACAAAGTAAAACAAAAAGAGTGTTGTCGAGCCAAATAAATGGTAATCTTTTTTAATTACCCCCCCCCCCCTTTTGGTGATAGCAGGGATTGAACCCAGGGGGCATTCTACCTCTGAGCTACACCTCTAGCCCTATTTTACTTTTTATTTTTGAAACAGGGTCTCACTAAGTTGTGCAGGTCCTCACTCAGTGGCTGAGGCTGGCTACAAACCTGCAATCCTCCTGTTTCAGTCTCCCAAGTACTGGGACTATAGTATTCGCCATAATGCCTGGCTTCTTGGTGGAAATTTGAATACGTCCCAAATTTATGAAGTTGTTAGTCACTCTCTGCTTCTGGATTTTACATTACCAAAGCATAATTGATCACATAAAATAAAAAAAATTAGTCTTTTATTTATTTGTCAGGTTCCTCATGCCCCACCTTCCCTTCCTGAATTTTTTGTCTTTATATACCCAGACATTCAAAGGTTCTAAGTACTTTACTTTTGGCTGTTGATGATTATGTGAATGTTTTCTTTAAAATTTTAATTCAGGCTATGGAGAGATCATTCATCACAATCAGCTGGGTGAGAGTTAAAATTCAAGTTAAAGATTCAGGGGATTCCTACAGGAGGGTGAAAAAACCGCCTAATTTTAGGATACAAAACAAAGCAGTTTGATTGGCATGTGGAGACCCTTGCATGCACACAAATGTCTATATTTGAATATTTATAGAATATAGTCTGTCAAAATTACCGTTACTTTAATTTGCTCAGCTTGGTTGATTGCCGCAGTTGGATGTTAGTTGAATCCTAGATGAGTAACTGTAAATATGGAGTACAACATGCTTTTTGTCCTTGAAACTATTTTAATATTTCTGCCCTCCCCCAAATGGTGAAGCCTTTTTGTCTTAACCAAACCTTCATGTTCTTTTTTAGGGAAAAATGTTGATGTAGCATGATAACTGTAAAGATTGAATTTTTAAAAAACTAAATATCTTCACATTTAGAGATTAGGAATTTTAAATATTTCTTTAGTCTTTACTTTCAAAGGAGCTGTCCTTAGAGACTCAAACTTAGAGAATTATAGGGAAATATATTTCATTTGAGTGGTTTTGTGAGAGGTGTTTCATGTTAATAAAAAATGTACTTTAAAAATAATTAACATTTTTCTTTTCTTTTATCTCATTTTGAACAGCTAATAATTTTTAGTGACCCAGATTCAAGCAATAATACCTTCCTTTGGAAATATCACATGGTTTCATCAGTGGCTTCTCTTCTAGAGGAAGGCAGGTAAGCCATTTTCACAGTCAATATTGAAATAAATATTTTCCTTTTTTTTTTTTTTTGCGGTACTGGGGATGGAACTGGGGCTTTTTACCTTTGAGCTACACCCCCAGCCCTATTTTTTATTCTTTATTTTGAAGCAGGGTCTCACTGAGTTGCAAAGGGCCTCACTAAATAGCTGAGGCTG
This sequence comes from Muscardinus avellanarius, assembly GCF_963383645.1. Taxonomy (NCBI): domain Eukaryota; kingdom Metazoa; phylum Chordata; class Mammalia; order Rodentia; family Gliridae; genus Muscardinus; species Muscardinus avellanarius. Next base: position 70,473,848 of record NC_137798.1, read on the forward strand.
TCTGCAAACCACAATCCTCCAGTCTCAGCCTCCCAAATACTGGGATTACGAGTGTGCACCACCACACCCAGTTTGAAATAACTATTACTAAATCATTTTTTCTCCTTTTAAAAGTTAAAAGTTTCTCTTTACCCAGAAAACAATGCATTATTTATTGATGGAATATTAACTATTCCTCAGTGGAGTCTACTGAAACTACATTATTCCAGCTCTAGAGATGATACAATGACTTTCTCAAAGCCACAGGTCAGTTTTTATCTGCTCAACTTTCTTTCTCTTACGGAGCCACATCACCTGAATAGTTTATTTTTGCAAAAGTAACTACTTGATATAACTCAATAACTTAAATTCTTTTTCTTTGCTTTTGATATTTTTACTTTTTCATCTCTTGTAAAATGACATAATTGGATCTGGTTTATCAGTTATTACTTTAGTTAGAATTTATATGAAATACTAAGTTTCACTTTTACTAAGATATTAACTTTTTTCAATTTTAGAAATGTACAGTCTCAGAAATATATTTTATATTTTGAAAATTCAGAGTGAAACTTCTATTTTCCATCTTTCATGAGCATTCATCTATATTCCCACTTCACCAGCTTTTTTGGTAGATTATATTTTTCTATATAATTTATATCATCTTATACTTATTAATATTTTTTCCATCATTTTTGTGACTAACTTCAAATAATTTTTTCATTGATCACACTCTAATTCCTCATTGTCTTAGTAGGTAAATTTATTTGTCTAACTTTGTAGCCATCTTCTGAATAAATAGCAAAAGTATCAATAATTCCCTAAGATGTTACTTGAGCTTCACATTTTGTAATGGTTCATCATCTGTTTAATGTGTGGAGTTCAGAGTTGTATGTAATGAATCACAGATGTGGAGTAATAATAAAATTACATATTTGTGAAGAAATTGCTGTTCTCTTAGGTCTTTCCATTTTGATATTTTTGCTAAATTTGGAGACTTACTTTACAACAGTGCTTTCAGAGATCTTAAGAAGAGTTAAATAGTTGTTTACTTAAACTTACTTAACCAGCATGGTTTTGGTTAAATAGGTTAAAACTTAGTTAAATAAAATTTAAGCTTTTTATATAAAAAGCAAGAAACTGATTATTTAGTTGAATATGGAAAAAGTAACTAACTAACTATATATATATATATATATATATTTTATGGTACTGGGATTCCTGGAAACCCTTCTACCTCCGGGTTACACTCTCAGACCTATTTTATATTATTTTTATTTGGAAACAGGGTCTCTTAAGCCAGTGTGGCTACTTTGAACCTGCGAGATCCTCCTGTCTCCACTTCTCAAGCATAGGGATTACAAGTGTGCGCCGCCACGTTGGAAACTAGCAAGAGAGTACTCTTTTACTCTTTCTTTTCATTGAAGTATTATATCATAGGAAAACATATAACCAGCTGTTATATTATATTCACATTTTCTTTAAATAAGTTTTGAAGTGCAATAAAATCCTTTTTTTTTTTTTTTTTTTTGGTACTACGGGTTGAACTCAGGGGCCTTCTAGCTCTGGGCTATAATCCTAGCCCTACTTTATTTTATTTTTTATATTTGGAAACAGGGTTTTTCTAAGTGCTATGAGTCTCAGTAAGTTTCTGAGGCTGGCTTTGGATCATTTTCTGTCTCAGCTACCCAAATACGGGGATTATAGATGGTGCCACCACACTTGGCTGATAAAGGAAGTTAAAAAAAATAGTTTAGTAGAACTTTCAAACTGTAACACACTAATGCTATTTTCCCCCCCTCTATTTCCATCCCTTTTACTCCCCATAGTGAGCTTGAACTGAGTGGTGAAGGCTCATTCCTCTGTGGGGTGGCTTGGACCTAAAGTTAAAGTGCTTTCACATAGCCTTCGGTCTCAGAATTTTGTGATTCTGTTAGCCTCCTAATGAACAGATGCCGTAGCTTTGTTTTTCTAAAGCGTTTAGTACGGTTGGTGTCTTTCATGTAATTTAATTTTAACTTTTGAGGTTATAGATCTGTATAAACAAAGGAAAACAATGAATTTCAGAGGTAAACTTAGGAAGTAACTGCAGAAGTGAAGAAGGATGAATGAATAATGTTGGTCACCCATTTATTCAAAACATATATGAAGTTATTTTTTAATTTTTAAAAAATTTTTATTGGTGTATTATATTCATACATCATATTGAGGTAAAAACTTGTGTGTACATACGTGCACACATCACTGACTTAACCCCTGCCCAATTCCCACCCCATTCCCTCCCCGTCCCTCCCTCCCTTGCTCGGCTTAGTGGTTGACTTCTATATGTTTAAGTACATTGTGTGTTTTAGAGATTTTCCTCTTCCCCTCTCCTTTCTCCTCCTTTAGGTTGCCTTGTTTGCTCCTCTATAGGATTTCCTTTTTCATCTAGAGTTCCTCCTATGACCCATTTCTCCCTAACTCTCACATATTAGGGAAAGCATCTGCTTTCTTATTTTTTGTGCCTGACTAATCTCACTTAGCATGAAGTTCTTAAATGTACCAGACACTCCTGTAAGCATGGGAGGTAAAGCAATAATTAAAGTAGACCTAGTTCCTATACTAATGGGATTAGATTAGGACAACGAGTGGCATATAATAGGCACTTAAAATACTTGAGTAAATGAATGTCTATTTTGTGGAGAATGATTTGGAGTATGAGACATTTTTGTGAAAAAGTAGAGCATGTCTTGTTCATTGTATTAGAAATATCTCATTTAAAAAACCTATCAGAAAATAGTTGAATAAGTTATGGTAATACATAGAATATAGAACTCGTCTTTAAAATGATCTTATACACACACACACACACACACACACACACACACACACACACATACTGACTCACATATTCTTTCTATGATGTCAAATTAAAGTAGATAATAGAAGTGTATGTATGGAATAATTTCTTTAATATAAAATTATATTTATAGAAAGATGTCTCTAAATATGTTGGAGAGATAATGATTCTTTTGAGTTGTAACTTTCTTTGGTGATATTTACTTTTAACATATATTTTTTGGGGATGGGACACTAGGGATTAAACCAATGGGTACCTCTGAGGTATACCCCCAGTCTCTTTTTACTTTTTATTTTTAAACACTGTCTCCCTAAATTGCTGAGGTTGACCTTGAACCTGTGATCCTTCTTTCTCAGCTTCCCAAGTACTAGGATTACCAGTATACTCCACCAAACCTGGCTTTTCTGATTGTTTTGTGTTTTGCACTTAATCATAACCATGTATAATTTTTAAATATAATAAAAGTTGTTTAAAACAGTTTTAGATTAATTGAATTTTAATTTAATATCTGTATCAATAAACATAGTTACTGGTTGCTCTGTTGTCCTTTAAATGTAAGATATATCTACATTCTAGAATTCTGGATTTTTTTTCTTTGAGAATATAGTTAACTAGAGGAAAATATTTTTAACATTTAACATTTATTTGTGACACTCAGAGGGGGGTATAGTTTTAAAATAGGTGTAATTGTAGGAAAGTATTTAATAACTTTGATTGTGTTTACTGATACTTTAGGATATGCCTTAATAATTAAATGATGGAGAGCTGAATTTCTCTTGGCTTTTTTGTGTATTTGGGAAATTGGATGAATAGATATTAGTAAATTTTAGGTTTAACTACAGTGTTTTAATCCTTTGAGAAGTTATGATCCATTTTTTGTAGAGTTTTTTTCCATATATTTGTAGAGTTTATAGCTAATGGTTTCTAATAAAACTAGTACACTGTTTCTTAAGAGAACACCCAAGTGGGTGTTTTTGGTTGTTTTTTGTTGCCACCCCCCCCCCCTTTGTTATACAATTGTGGAACTCGGGGGCTTTCTACCTTTGGGCTATACTTCCAGACCTATTTTATACTTTATTTGGAAACAGGGTCTCACTAAGTTACTGAGACGCCTCACTAATTAGCTGAGGCTGGCTTCAAATATGGTGTGATCCTCCTGTCTCAGCCTCCCAAGCATAGGGATTACAAGCATGTGCCCGGCTCTCCCTCGCCCTTTTTATTTTTTATTTTGAAATGGTCTCTGTAAATTGCTGAGTCTGGCCTTGAACCTGTGATTGTACTGTTTCAGCCTGCTAAATACTGGAATTACAGGTGTGAATCCACCCATCTTGGCTCTGATATATATCCTATCTTTTAGTATTGAGAGTAAAATAAGCTTGTAGGGATGATAAAGATTAACGGGAAAGAGTAAGTTCTTTTTTAAAAAGATAAGTTGTATTCTTATAAGGTATTGTAGTCCTTCTTTCTTGCTTTTAAGAGTCCCAGTTTTGTTGTGGAGCCTACCCTCAGGGATAATTCCTGATTAGTGTAAGCTAGTAATAGAAATCCTGTTGTAAGGGACAAATGACTTAATCTTGGCTAATAAAATATGCAGATCTTCTAGGGGAGACTTGTGTGAATAATTTCTTCTTTCATAAAACAGGATAGACTGGAAAAGATTACTAATTGTTACTAATTGTACAGATTGTCAGGAACTGTCTATAAAAGAGGTGGTGCTTTAGTAGAATTTGAGTTATAAGAATGAGCCTGCCGGGCGTGGTGGCGCACGCTTGTAATCCCTGCGCTTGGGAGGCTGAGACAGGAGGATCGCACGGGTTCGAAGCCAGCCTCAGCTACTTAGTGAGGCTTTCAGCAACTTAGTGAGACCCTGTTTCCAAATAAAATATTAAAAAAAAAAAAGGTCTGGGAGTATAGCCCAGAGGTAGAAAGCCTCTGGGTTCCAACTCCAGTACCACCAAAAAAAAAAAAAAAAAAAAAAAAAGAATGAGCCAAAGGAGTTGCAGTTTATGTAGAAGTAGACAGAACAAAAGCCTTGTGATGGATAAGAACTTGGCATATTCTAGAAAACAGCAACAAACTGGTATAGTTTAGTGAACAAGGGGACAAAAATAGTAACTACTATTTATAAATTGCTTTTTAACATACAAATTGCTTTATGTGCCGGCCGTGGTGGCACACGCTTGTAATCCCAGCATTTGGGAAGCTGAGATGATGATTGCAGTTCCCAGATAGCCTCAGCTACTTAGGCCCTCCGCAACTTAGTGAGACCCTGTTTCAAAATAAAGAATAAAAAATAGGGCAGGGGGTGTAGCTCGGAGTTTGAATGCTCTTGGGTTCCATTCCCAAACCTGCAAAAAAAAAAAAAAAAAATTGCTTAATGCATATTATCATATGATCTTCACAATTACATGAGCTTACTAAATTATCATTTCTATTTTCAGTTGGGTAAACTGCCAATATCTTCTAGTACATGATCAGTTTGAAAGGTTTGCTGTTTTGACTATATCATGGTACCAATTAAGTATATATTATATGTGTGCAGGCATAAATATATACACGCAACCAGAAAAAAGTAAATTTTGGTACTGAAGATTGAACCCAGGGCATTCTACTTCCAAGCTACAACTTCAGTCTTTTTATTTTTACTTTTATTTTTGAAAGAGGATCTCACTAAGTTGCTGAGGCTGAATAAGTGCTTTTACTTTTCTGTTGAATTTTTCAGTCCATCTCATTGCATTGAATTAAATTACTTCAAGAACTACTCTGTAATAATGATTTTGGTTTTTACCTTTTTTAGTTCATTGTAATTTAGAGAATCCTTGCTATTTGAATATTTATGATAATTTAATTTATTCTGAAAAAAGATTAGGTTGTCTAGAAGGTTCAGTCCAGATTCTCTGTAGTTTGTCAATTATATTACTACTTATTTAAGTTGATTCAAACTATCCTTGAAATGTATAAATAATATAATTTTCACATGAACATGAATCACTACAACATATGAATAACTATATGATAGTTATTGTTGAAATTTTTTCATTCAAAATAATAATGTAGTTGATGATTTTGCTGGAAAACAATCTGTCATTGAGCCAGGCATGCTGGCTAACACCTGTAATCCCTGTATTTGGTAGAGTGAGATAAGATGATTGAAGGTTCAAGGCCAGCCACTCATCTTTGTGAGACCCTTAGCAACATAGCATGATCTTCTTTTAAAATGAAAAAATAAAGGGCTGGTTTAGCTTAGAGGTAGAATGGCCCAGGGTCCAATCTCCAATGCCCCCCACCAAAAAAAAAAAAAGGGCTGGGGCTGGGAGCGTAGGTTGGAGATAGAATGCCTGTGGTTTCAATTTGTAGTGTATAAATAAATAAGTGAATAATCTGTCTTTGAAATTCAAAATGTAATCACAGAAAGTAGGCATTTAATGAATTTGTCACTTTTATGTGTTGAAGTTTCAAGTACATTCACAACACAGGGGTAAGCATTCTCTTATTTTTTAACCTTATTAAAATTTAACTTATATTAATAAAATGTACCCATATTTAGCATACAGTTAAATGATCTTTCATGGTTGCCGACAGGCACAAGTCTTAATCACCATATATGGGTTTCTATGTTGTAGAGTTTAATATAAATGGAGTTATGTATTATGTATTCTTTTTTGTTGCTGACATCTTGTCTCAGGCATATTTTTGAGATTCATCCATGTTGTGTTTATCTGTAGTTTGCTCCTTTTTACTGATTAATTCATTTTATGAATATACTATAATTTGTTTAATCACTTTTTGGAGGTTATTATAAATAAGGTGTCCATGAACCTTTTTGTTTAATTCTTTGAATATGTGTTTTAATTTCCTTTGTTAGTACTTAAGAATAGAATTGTTGAATTGTATATTTGACTTTGCAAGAAACTATTAAGCAGTTGTTTGCCTCTTTTCTACCTTTGGAAGAATTTGTATAGAATTACAGTTATATCTTCTGTATATATTTGGTAGAGGTCACTCATAAAGCCATGGGGGACTGGAGTCTTCTTTGTGGGGAGCTTTAGAAATATACATTCAACTTGTTTAATATTCTTAATGTCTTCCAGATTATTTCTTTTTTGATTGAGCATTAGTAGTTTGTGTCTTCTAAGAAATTTGTCTATTCAGATTTGCTTTTGTATTTATTGTGCTAAAGTTATAATATGCCCTTATCATTGTTTTATGGTATCTCTAGTGATTCTTCCTCTTTCATTCTCAATGTAAGCAACTTATGCCTTCTTTCCCCCCTTGATTAGTCCAGCTGGAGGATTATGAATTTTATTGTACTTCTCAAGAAATCTAGTTTTTGTTTCATTGATTTTCTCTTGTTTATCCATTCATAGACTTTACATTATGAACCTTTATTTCATTAAACTTAAACATAATAATATTTCTTGAAGTATAATTTTAAGGACTTTAAAACACTGTTCTTGTACTGCTCTTTAACTTTTTCTCTGGGCAGCTACTTCTTCTTTAGTACATAGACTTGCAAATGACACCCACCTTAAACTTCATGAACTTTGGTTTCTGTCTTCTCATCTGCAAAAGAGAGGTATGGTTTGTTTGAGGTTTATCTTTCTGTGCTGATATTCAGCATATGTTCTTAGGCAGAAGTCTGGAGAGATAAATCAACACTCAGGGAGGTTACCTAGCCATGGCATAGCAGAAGTGATACTTCAGTCTAGGCACTGCTAATTCTAGCACCTATAATTCAGTCTCTGCATCTTCTCATTTTTAAAATAAAATTAATTACTTTTTATTGAGTACCTATTGTGTGCCAAGCATTATAGTAAATGCTTTACATATATTAACCCCATTTAAACCTCATGGTAACTCGCTTAAAGCTCCTGATCTTACTGATACTGTACCCTATCTTCTAGATTCAGAAAGTCTTAAAAATTACATGTATTTACTTTCCCAGAGATATTAAGCAAAAATCCCAAACAGTCTTTCTACAAAAGAAATGAGTCATTTAAAAACCTTAGTGTCGCCGGGCGTGGTGGCGCACGCTTGTAATCCCCGCGCTTGGGAGGCGAGACAGGAGGATCGCGCAGGTTCGAAGCCAGCCGTGCTGGCGTAAGAGACCCTGTTTCAAAAATATAAAATAGGTCTGGGAGTGTAGCCCGGGGGAAGAAGGGCTTCCAGGAACCCCAGTACCACCAAAAAAAAAAAAAAAAACCTTAGTGTCAGGCTGGGCTTGGTGGCGCACACTTGTAATCCCAACATATGGGAGGCGGAGATCAGAGGATTGTGGTTCGTGGACAGCTCAGCTACTTAGCGAGGCCCTTCACAATTCAGTGAGACACTGTTTCAAAAATTATAAAGACTTAAAAAAAAAAAAAAGGATTGGGGGTGTAGATCGGAGGTAGAATGCCCCTGGTTCCACCCAGTACTGCAAACAACAACAACAAAAAACCTTAATATCTTTCATTAAGAAAGAATCAGAAAGAGGTCTGAAATGAAATGAAAGATTAAATAAAACAGCAATAGAAAGAAATTTTGGAAGAATAGATGAAATGGAAAATAGAATATCACTGTTAGAAGAAAGTTCATTCAAAGTCGGGCATGGTGGTGCATGCTTTAATCCCCGCGTTTGGGAGACAGAGACAGGAGGATCGCGCAGGTTCGAAGCCAGCCGTGCTGGTTTAGGAGACCCTGTTTCCAAAAATATAAAAATAGGTCTGGGAGCATAGCCCGGAGGTAGAAGGGCTTCCAGGAACCCAAGTACCACAAAAAAAAAAAAAAAAAAAGGAAGAAGAAGAAGAAGAAGAAGAGGAGGAGGAGGAGGAGGAGAGGAAAGTTCATTCGAGGAGGAGGAGGAGGAGGAGGAGGAGGAGGAGGAGGAGGAGGAGGAGGAGGAGTGGGAAAGTTCATTCAAAACCGAAAGCACAGTCAACAACATACAGAAGTTATTACAGCAACAAAACCTAAACATCCAACAACTATGGGACTACATGAAAAGACCTAAGTTATGGATAAAATGCATTGGAGAAGAGATAGAGGTATAGAACAAGGGTTTTCGTAGTCTCTTCAGAGAAATAATTTCAAAGAATTTTCCAAACATGGAAAGAGACTTGGACATAAACATACAGGAGACATACGGAACACCCTTAAGACAAGATCAAAGAAGGACCTCCTCAGGCCATGTAATAATCAAAGTGACCAACATAGAGACTAAGAAAAGAATCTTAAAAGCAGTGAGAACAAAACAACAGGTGACACACAGGGGCAAAGCAATAAAAATCACCCCAGACTTTACAACCCAAGTCATGACTGCCAGGAGAGACTGGTATGATGTAATCTAGACCCAGGAAGAAAACAACTTCCAACCAAAACTGCTATATCCAGCAAGGTTATTATTCAACATTGATAGAGAAAAAAAGTGTTTGAAGATAAGCAGAATCTCAAAAAATTTATGAATACAAAGCCAACACTTTTTTAGAGAAATAAACCATAAACAGAAAAGAAGAAGCAAATTTCAGAAGCAGAAAAGAGATGAAGTTGATTAGTGGGACAACAAAGCAAAGAAGAAATAACATTATATCAAATAGAAGAAAAAACACAAAAGGGCAGGAAAAAAATCATATTTCAATAATAACCTTGAACATCAAACAACTCCATTCACCAGTTAAAAGACAGAGACTGGCATTGTGGATTAAAAAACAATCCAAATATATGCTGCTTGCAAGAAACTCACCTTACAACCAAAGACATTTATAGGCTGAAGGAGAAAGGATAGAAAAAGATATTTTATGCTAATGGAGACCATAAATGGGCAGGCATAGCAGTACTGATATTCAACAAAACAAACTTTAAGCTAAAACACATCAGAAGAGACAAAACAGGTCATTTCCTTCTTTTTAAAAGGAACAATTCACCAAGAAGATATAATGATAGTAAATGTTTATGCCCCAAATGTGGGCATACCCACATTTGTAAAACAAACACTTCAGGACATCAGATCTCAAATAGACCCAAGTACAATAATATTGGGAGACTTCAACATTACCACTCACACCAATAGGTTGATCTTCAAGGCAAAAGATGAGTAAGACTCATCAGAACTAAAGAAAAGTATAAACCAAATGGACCTAATAAACATATACAAAATATTTCAACCAGGAACAACAGAATACACATTCTTAGCAGCCCATGGAACCTTCTCCAAAATAGATCACATCCTTGGCCACAAAGCAAGCAGCAGCAATTTCAAAAGATGTAATATGCATCTTTTCAGATAACAGAATGAAAGTAGAAATTAACTACAGGAAGACCAAAAGAAACTACTTAAATACATGGAGATTGAATATACACTATTGATGAGTGGGTAAGATCAGAAATGAGAGAAATAAACTTCTGGAATTAAATGAAAATAGAGACACAACATACCAAAACCTATGGGACACTTTGAAGGTGGTGTTAAGAGGAAAGTTTATTGCATTGAATGCCCACATAAGAAGAACAGAGTAAACAACCTAATGACACATCTCAAGGACATAGAAAAACTGTAATAGTCTATTCCAAAGCCAGCAGAAGGCAGGAAATAATTAAAATAAGAGCAGAAATAAATGAAATAGAGAATAAAGAAACAGTTCAAAGAGTTAACAAAATAAAAAGCTGGTTCTTTGAAAAGATTAATAAGATTGACAAATCCCTGGCCAACCTAATCAAAAGAAAAAGAGAATCAACTCAAATCATTAAAATCAGAAATGAAAAAGGAGACATCACCACAGACAGGAAATTCAAAGGATTATCAGAAACTATTTTGAAAATTTATACTCCAGTAGACTGGAAAACATGGAAGAAATTGATAGATTTCTAAGCATATAACATATAACCTACCTAAATTGAATCAAGTGCACATAGCAAGTCTAAACCAACCAATATCAAGCAAAGAACTAGAAATAGCAATAAAAATTCTGCCACCAAAGAAAAGCCCAAGCCCAGAGGGGTTTCCAGCTGAATTCTACAAAATCTTCTGTTAAGAAATAATCTCAATACTTTTCAGTGGTACATACTTGTAATCCTAGTAATTCAGGAGGCCAAAGTAAGATTATTTCAAGTTTGAGGCCAGCATGTGGTTAGGAGACCCTGTTTCAAAATAAAAGACTAAGGTCAGAAGTAGGCTCCCACCTTCCCCTGGTTATAATCCCCCAGTTCCACAAAGAAGAAAAAGGAAAGAAAGAAAAAAGGACTGGGGTTTTGCTCAGTGGTCAGATGCCCCTGGGAATTCCAGTAAAGCCCCTCTCCCCACACAAATAAGTGAATGAGAAGACTCCCAGCATATTATGGCTTTTTGAATTGGTTAATTACTCTAACAATTTAAGATATGTGCTAAGAATAATCCTATTTTTTTTTTTTTTTTTTTTTTGTGGTACTGGGGTTCCTGGAAGCCCTTCTACCTCCGGGCTATGCTCCCAGACCTATTTTTATACTTTTTTCTTTGGAAACAGGGTCTCTTAAGCCAGCGTGGCTGGCTTCGAACCTGCGCGATCCTCCTGTCTCTGCCTCCCAAGCAAGGGGATTATAAGCGTGCGCCACCACGCCCGGCTAATTCCAAATTTTATAAATGAGTATATTTGAGCCATTTTTCTTATATTAGTACTCTCTTATTTTGTGCATTCAGATTTCTTATGGTGCATGGATGCCATACAGATGCCTTGCTGGATATGCCACATACACTGTTTTCATTCATTCAGAAGTAATCGTTAGTGCTTACTAAGTGCCTGAGTATACTAAGTACTTGGGACATATCAATGAAAAATATGAATAAAAATATGAAGCTTATATTTTAGCAGGCATGATTCAAACAAACAGTAAACATGATAAATAGGTAAGCGGGCATTCCCTATAATTAGTATATAGAGAAAACAATGTGTTCTTTTAAAGCATACTAAGAAAAACTACATTAAAAACAATTTTTTTTTAGCTTGGCTTGGTTTTATTAATACTATTCTTAAGTATTGGCTAAGATCAGTAAAATTCTGGGGAGCAGTCCTCTCAAAAACAGAGTTAAAATGATGCTATTGTGGAAGAAAATGATCATGTTGTGCTCCTACAATAATTTTCTTTTTACGATTTATAATCTCAATATTGCAGTATAATGTAGTGTAATATTTTAGGTATTTTTCTAGGGGTTTATTAAAATATAAAGTATTTTTTTATATACTGGGGATTGAATTCAGGGATATTCTATTTTGGAGCTATATCTCCAGCCCTTTTTTAACTTTTTGTTTTGAAACAAGTTCTTGATAAATGGCTTTAAACATTCCTCCTGTCTCAGCCTCCTAAGGACTGGGATTATATTTGCATATGACCATGCCCAGGGCATATTATCTTTTGCTGGCTCTGAATATTTATGATAATTTTTGTTATAATTTCAAGTAAAATGTTTCAGTACCTCTTACTATTATTCAAATTATTCTCTTTTAGTAAGCTATCTTTAATTTGTTGTTGTTGTTGTTGTTGTTGTTGTTGTGGTAATGGGGGTGGAACCCAGGGGCTTTTCTACCTCCGGGCTATACTCCCAGACCTATTTTATACTTTATTTGGAAACAGGATCTCACTAAGTTGCTGAGAGCCTCACTAAGTAGCTGAGGCTGGCTTTGAACCTGTGTGATCTTCCTGTCTCAGCCTCCCAAGTGCGTGGATTACAAGCATGCACCACCACACCTGTGTAAACTATCTTTTTAGTTGTGTACCATAGTTGTCTTTCTAAATTACTATGAAGGTAAAAATGAAATATCTTAATAACTTGGAATTATGTAGGATATATTGCAGCTTCAGCATATGGTATGAGCATTTTTCATTGTTACATTTCTTTTTACAAAAAAGTATTAACTAATGTAAAAATACTTTTTTTTTTGCTTTCTAAATTAAATCTATCCCTTAGATCATCAGACTAGATTCTGTTTTAATTTTTTCTGCATTTTTTTTGTATAAGATGAAAAGTATACCTCATGTGACAAGATCTTTTCCTGAAGTATGAAGTAGACTTTAATTATTCTAGTTTTTTTTCTTTTCTTTTTTTGAGGGGGGGTGATACTGGGGTTCCTGGAAGCCCTTCTACCTCCAGGCTATGCTCCCATTCCTATTTTTATACTTTTTAAATTTGGAAACAGGGTCTCTTAAGCCAGCGTGGCTGGCTTTGAACCTGTGAGATCCTCCTGTCTCCGCCTCCCAAGCACGGGGATTACAAGCGTGCGTCACCGTGCCCAGCTAATAATTCTAATTTTTTGATGAATAGATGGGGCTACCTGAGAGGAACAGGGTTCTGAGAAGATTTTTGAGAAAGGGTCAGGAAGAACAGTGGAGTCAACAAAAAGTAGTATTGACCGACTTGAGATTAGTTATTAAAGCAGTAAACAAGATAATGTTCACTTAGAGTATTGCTTTCTATTTGGTTTTCAAACAATTCTCAGTACAGTTCTTTTATAGTTTAGCCCATATTAACCAGTAAAATCATGGTAAATAATGTAGGACTAAGTGGGAAAGAAGTGCAGTTTTTCTAGTGAGATAGGGAATAAAAGAAAGTAAATGTGGGGGAACAGTTCAGCTTAAGAGCTGGGCCGACACAGAGGCTGCTTCTGGCTCTACCACAAGCACCCAATCAGCATCTGATTAGACAAACCACAGTCTACCTAACCTGAAGGCGCTCTTGAGCCTCCTCCAACTGTCCTTGCATAGGGACAACAAAAGAACCTTTTATCTAACTTATCTTTCTGCTCATTAAGACTGATTTCCATAAGTACTCACTTAACCCTTATCTGTATAGTTAGATGCTAATGAAGCAGAGCTGAGTTCCACAAAGGGATTTCCCAGTTCCAAAAAACTTCCTCTGTATTCCTTCCCTGCTCATGAATATTAATTTTCTTAACAATAATACCACAACCTACCTATCTGTGACAGGGCTTTTGAGTGTACCCATACTTCCCCTAAAGTGTGTGCAGTAAACCCTCCTTTGCTACTGAAATTTCACCTGATGTGTGGTGAAATTCCCTTCTTAGAGGGAATTTCTTAGAGGCCAGGGTTTTGAAGGGCTCAAGTAGAGGTCTCTTTTGCTTCAAGAGACCTCCATGGACCCTGGCCAGTGGCACTAGGACACTTGAAGAGATTTTCTTCACTTTGCATCTTAATCATTTAAAAACAATTGGAATTTGAGATTTAAAAGTAGAAAAATGTTGGGCCTGTGCTCTCACTTGTAAGCCTTTTTCCATCCTTTTGAATGTAATCTATTAAACTGTTTAATGGCCACATTCTCTTCACATTCAGTCCTATACACGGAAACTATTTCTTATCATTTACTTATTTTCTTTTACAAGGGATGTATGATTTCTCTTCATAGCTCTGGAATTATCAAATGGTTAAAATTACACTTTTGCTGACAAATTCTTTGGGAAGAAAATTTTGTTTTCAAAATTCTAAATGTTATTATGGAGTGACGACAGATGAAAACCTATAACAAAACCTGGGAAAACATGTGCCTTTGCAGTTTAAAATGCTAATTGGCCAAAGATTTAACGGGTATTAAATAGATCTCTATGCAATTATTGGTATTTTTTATAATTTTTTGTGCTACTGGGAATTGAACCCAATGGTATTCTACCGTGGAACTATACCTGTGAAACGGGGGTTTCTTGAGAGAAAACCCGGCGAGTTCTTGTCTACGGTGAGCGAAGAATGACACCCGCAGACCTCAGGAAGGGGAGTAAAAGGTTTATTGGAAGCAGCAGGGAATGGGGCAAGGGTGGCTGAACACCTGAGTGGGAAAGTTCCCCTTTGCCATCTGACTGGCCAATGCCTGACCACTTGCAAGTCCATTTGTGGTTAGGGTGACTTTTGGGATTCCAAGGAGAATTTGCATAGGGCATTTGCAAGTCCTTTGAAGGGTCTCCTTTCAGGAATGCCAGACTTGCTCGGTGGGTTTGTTGATTAGGAAACTCAGGATGGCTTTGTGAAGCTCTGGTCTTCTTATCTCTGAGCCTTTGGAATTTCAGGCATTTGTCGCCCCTCAGGAAACTCAGGAAATTAACTTTTTTCTACCAAGGCCTTTTCCCTATCTGCCTATTTCCTTTCTATCTCCTCACCTGCAGCCCTTTTTATTTTTTAAATTTTGAAACAGGATCTCTTGAGTCACTTAGACTGGCCTTGAACTTGTGATCCTCCTATTTTAGCCTCCTTAGGACTGAAATTACAGGTGTAAGCCACCATGCCCAGAGGTATTTTTTTTTTTTATAAATATGGGGAAGGAATAGTCTATCTTAATCTAACACTTGAACTTTTGCTTGTAATGTTTGTAGTAGTTGCTAGCTGATTAATGGCTATGACAATCTTCCTTTTTGTAATAGGCATTTCACTTTTATAATTAATCCTAAAATTACCAGGCGTGTTTGTGCACACTTGTAGTTTGTAATCCCCACTCTTGGGAGGCTGAGACAGGAGGATCGCACAGGTTTAAAGCCAGCCTCAGCTACTTACTGAGGCTCTTGGCAACTTAGTGAGCCCCTGTTTCCAAATAAAGTATAAAATAGGTGTGGGTGTATAACCAGGAGGTAGAAAAGTCCCTGGGTTCCACCCTCAGTATCACACACACACACACACACACAAAAAAAAAATTATCCTAAAAGTAACAATTTGCCTGTTACTTGAGAGTTAAGTAGTAAAATGGCAGCTGAGCAGTGAGATTGAGTAGATTGAAGTTGAAAATTGATAGGTATGAATTCACTCATGCAGGCAATAATTTTGTTTGAGATCAATGTTATCCTGAAATATGTAGTTAAATACATTTTGGTTTTGATTGATATTCATATATATAATATTTTAATTACCATATAACAGCCATTGCATAATAACGTAAGAAGGAAAAGTGGTAATGGCACTTAGAGGACTTTTTGGCTTGGCGTTAATTATGAACTAGTAGAACCGTAATGTATATAGTTAATATGCAAATTTAAAACTTTCAATTTTTACTTGTTACTAGGTAGTTACATTGTCTTCCAGCCTATTGGCCAGTTAACACCAATGTGTTTCTTTTATATCTATGAATCTCATTATAAATTACATAGCTTAAATAATTTAAATACATTTCTTGCTCTTTTCAGCAGCATGTAGAGTTCATGAAGCACCAGTGAAGCTTCTACTCATATCACCAGGAGGATCTCTTTGAAAGATTATCATCACAGCACTACTGGAGAGACTAATTTGGCTGAAACATCATGTGTTGAAACAAAGGAAGTCTTTTCACCTGTGCACTAACTAGAAACAGTTAAAATGTTTTCAATTCTTTGAGCTCCAGGAAGCCAGGGGAGTGAGTTGAAAACCTGAAAATGCGGCCATGGACTGGTTCCTGGCGTTGGATTATGCTCATTCTTTTTGCTTGGGGGACATTGCTATTTTATATAGGTGGTCACTTGGTTCGAGATAATGACCACCCTGATCACTCTAGCCGAGAACTGTCCAAGATTCTGGCAAAGCTTGAACGCTTAAAACAGCAGAATGAAGACCTGAGGCGAATGGCTGAAACTCTCCGGTAGGTCCTAAAGTACTAAAGAAAGAATGATGAATTTTGGTATTTTGTTTTTAGGTATAGGGCTTCATTCAGCTGTTGAAAAATAGTAATTTCTATAAACTAACATCTTTGTGAAAATTTAGACAGCTTAGTAGAGTATGTTTTATACCAGTGATACTACCTCTTTATATTCAATATAGAGAATGTTTCCACAGTGGCAAATATTTTGCATATAAATCTTAATATAGGAAATTGTGTCATATAATTTAGGTGCTTATATTGTATTTATAATTATCTTTAGCACTGTGGCAATTTTGACATATTAAATCAAAGCTGTATGTGATTTAAGTTAGTATAAATTTTGAGACGCTAAGTGAGTCTGACTATACTTCATAAAATGAAGAAACAAATCCATTGCTGAATGAAATAACTGTTCTGGACTATGGAGAATTATTAACATATTCTATTCAAAAGCATGGATTATTTGAAAAACTCAAAAAGGGCTGAGCATATAGTTCACTGGTAGAGTGCTTGCCTAGCATATGTGAGGCTGTGGGTTCAATCCCCAATACTGCAAAGGAAAACTACAAATATAAACAAAACAAAAACAAACCAACAAAGAAAATTCATAAAAGAAAAAGAATTATTACTAACAAGGAGTAATTTTTGAGAATTTATCATAAAGAGTTTCAGATACCTACAGCCCACCAATTTAATAAATATTTATGTATTATTTCCTTTCCTGTGAAATGCAGGACATCATGTTTGATGATGTTTTGAAATAAGGTTTAGTTTAAAAGCATGTATTTAGGACCGGAAATGTAGCTTAATGGTAGAGGGCTTGCTGAGCATGCATGAAGTTCAATCCTTAGGACTGAGGTTAGGGGAGAAATAAATCAAAAGCATTTATCTGACACCATCTATCCTTTGCATTTTAAGAGATTGCTGCTTTTTTATGAGACTCATTTTTCTCCCAACAATGCAGTCAGAGCTTTTATTCAGTGCAAAAGCCATGAAAGAAGAATGTAAATATAATATTGCTATACTGTTTATATCAAAGAATATAAGGCAGCATTTGTAAATTTTAATATAATTTTAGTTTACCTATCCCAGCTTTGTTTCTCAGTTAAAATCTATTAGGATCTCTCTCTCTCTCTCTCTCTCTCTCTCTCTCTCTCTCTCTCTCTCTCTCTCTTTCTCTCTCTCTCTCTCTCTCTTTCTCTCTCTCTCTCTCTCTCTCTCTCTCTCTCTTCTCTCTTTATTTTATTTTATTTTATTTTATTTTGTGGTACTGGGGTTTGAATCCATGGGGGGCATCAGGGGTGTCTACCTGTGAGCTACATCCCCAGACTTTTTTATTTTTTGTTTTGAAGCAGAGTCTTACTTTGTGGAGGCTGGCCTTGAACTTATGGTCCTTATGTCTCAGCCTTCCCAAGTACTGGGATTACAGGCTTGTACCACCTGCCTATATTAATAGGATCTTTTTTTCATAGTTTTTCCACATGTGATATGAGTTAGTATGGTTTATAACAGAGTTTGATCATTTTCATTTTTTATTCTGTTCATAGTTTTCTTTTTTGAATGATGCCACTATTGCCAAATAAGGAAAACATTTTTTATGACTTCTGTTATACTTTAAAAGTAAATTTGTCCCTTGGACTGCATGCTGTAGAGGCAGTCATGCTTGAAGTGGCCCCTAGGGTGTGGCCTCTGAAAATAGGGCATGGCTGGAGGTGTGTGTGTCTTTGGGAGTATGGCTTTGGGGACTATATGTCCTTTCTGCCCTCTGCTTTCCACCATTCTGGGAACATGCAGCCCTTGCTCTTACTCCAGAACCTGTCTGATCTAGTCTGAAATCTTCAGAATCATGAGCAAGTAAATCTTTCCTCTAAGTTGTGGTCATCAAGTATTTTGGGTCACAGGTTTGAGAATGCTGACGGAGATATCTATTTTCTAATAGGACTTTTGTGTATTTCCTGTAAATTGTGCTGACGGAGATATTTATTTTCTAATAGCACTTTTATAT